>NC_142008.1:1246665-1446665 GCF_049901715.1 Pseudonaja textilis
CAGACAGTTTTGCATTCTAAAGTCCTTCGGTCTTGTTTTCGGTTATTGGTAATTGATATCAAACCATACACGGTGGTCTTTGGGGTCGTTTGGGAGGAAAGGCAAGGAAAGGAAGGGAAAAGAAAGGAAACCCCAGGATCCCACCCACCCTCCTTCCCATGGGGCCAAGACCCCCTCCCCAATCCCCCAGGCTCACCCAGTCCGGCTGGGGTTCAGCCTCCAGCAGGCGGAAGGCAAACTCGGAGGGTCCCTGCTGGTTGTAGAGGTCAATGGCTGAGGCGACGGCCTGCCGGTGGGTCAGGGACGCGGCTCTGGGGGCTGCGGCAGCCAAGCCCAGGAAGAGCAGAACGGCCCAGGCAGCGGTCATCTCGCTCAGGTGCCTTCTCAAGGGGGAAACCAGAGTCTGGCTGGCCCAGCCTGGAAAGGGCCGCTTGGGGCGGCCCTATTTATAGCCCCAGGTAGGTGGGGGGTAACAGGTGGCTTCCTCCCATCGGAGAGGAAATGGGGTTTGGTGTCCAACCGACAGAAGCGGGGAGGGGAGACGGTTGGAGGAGCCCTGTCGAAATCCCTCTTGTGCAACAGGGCATTTGGGAAGCTTCGGGGTCTCTGGGTTGGGGAGAAAACCCACTGGAATGAGGCAGCCAAATCCACCCATCAGTTGGGAGAAGCTGAGTGAAAAGGTTTAGATCAGCTTTATGGGTTCTGCTCTTTGGAGTTTGTTTTCTTTGGGGTAACATCTCTCGTTCTCTGTTTCTCTCTCTCCCTCATCTATCTATCTATCCATCTATCTTTATTATTTTTACAAATAACTCAAGACTGAACATATCCAACACACTTTCCTCCTCTTTTTTCCTCTCCATAACGTCATCCCTGCGAGGTCTGAGAGAGTGATTGGGTGAAAGTCACCCAGCTGTTTTCCTGCCTAAGCCTTGACTATAACTCCCGGTCTCCTAATGATTTGCACAAAGTCAGCCAAATGCTTTTCATGCGGAAAGCAGGACTAGAACTCACCAAATAAAGTCATAACTAGTAGCCAGCATATGTTTGTAAAAACAGATCACACCAAACCAATCTTATTTCATTCTATGACAAAGGACTAAATTAGTAGACCAGCGAAATCCTGCGGACGTAATAGACTTGAGACTCCAGTAAGGCGTTCGAGACAGTAGCCAACAACCAATTTCTGGGTAAGCTGGGAAAATGGAGGATAGTGACTGGCACAAAGTCACCCAAATGCCTATCAGGCTGAAGGCAGGACTAGAACTCCCGTCTCCTGGTAATTCACCAGCCGGCTTTCCTGCCTAAGGAGGGTCTCGCGCTCACCAAATAAAGTCATAACTAGTAGCCAGCACCGGTTTCTTAAAAATAAATCATGCCATATCAGTCTGGTTTAATTCTTTGATAAAGGGACTAAATTAGCAGAAATGCTACGGACGTAATAGACTTAGACTCCGGTAAGGCGTTCGACACAGTAGTCCACAAACAATTTCTGAGTAATCTGGAAAAACCTGTGATAGGCAGCATCACCACCTGATGGAAGGTAGCTGACTGACAAACCGTACTCAACAAGTAGTCCTTAACGGTACTGCTTCTACATGGAGGAAGTAAGCAGTGGGGTGCCACAAGGCTCCGTCTTAGGCCCAGGACTCTTCAATATCCTGATAAATGACTTGGATGAGGATTACAATACCTGTTGCACAGAATGTAGGGTACATATGGAAACGTACCACTAGTTTTTTTTTCATAACTTCTTGTTTAAAGATTATTCTTTGTATTATTCATGTTGTCTTGTATTCTTGTGTGGACTGCACCAATAGAGACAATAAAGCCTTTGAACCAGGGGTGGGATTCAAATTTTTTAACAACCGGTTATGTGGGCGTGGCTTAGTTGGTGGGTGTGGCTTGGTGGTCATGTGACTGGGTGAACATGGCTTGGTGGTCATGTTATTGGCTGGGTGTGGCCAACTCAACATCACTCACATCGAGGCACGCATCTCCTCACCTGGCCTCTCATGACTGTGGGAATGCTGCAACAGTTGTAAGTCTGAAAAATGGTCATAAGTCACTTTTTTCAGTGCCATTGTAACTTTGAATGGTCACTCCACACAAGCAAAGTACCAGCAAAGGAGGAGAAAAAAACTCCAGAGACGTTCCTGAGACAGGAAGCCCAGTCCTGCCAAGAATGTAATAAGGGTTAAGGGAGAGGCAGTTTTTGTAAGCAACACCAGAATGTTTCCTTCCTGCCTTTCTTACAGGATTAGACCAGGAATTTCTTCTAACAACTGGTTCTCCGAACTGCTTAGAATGTTAACAACCGGTTCTTGCGAATAGGTGCAAATTGGTAGAATCCTACCCCTGATCTGAACTTATTAGAAAGGGAACACAACAAAATTGCAGATGACAGTAAGCTGGCAGGAATAGCCAACTCCCAAAAGACAAGCTCAGGATCCAAAAAAGATCTTGACAGACTTAAACAATGGGCCCAATGATCCAACAACATGACCTTTAATTTGGAGAAAAGCAAGGTTTTACACACCAGGACAGGAAAAACCACAGGTACAAGTACAGATTAGGCGAAACCTGGCTCAAAATCAGTCGCTGTGAGAGGGACCTTGGGGTCCTAGTGGACAATCGCTTGTACAGGAAGTCCTTGACTTACAACAGTTCGTTTAGTGACTGTTTAAAGTTACAACAACATTGAAAAAAGTGACTTATGACCATTTTTCACAGTGATGACCTTCGCAGCATCCCCATCAACGTGTGACTGCAATTCAGGTGCTTGGCAAGTTATGACCGTTGCTGTGTCCCCGGAGGGGGGTGGGGTGTCAGGTGATCCCCTTTTGCAACCTTCTGACAAGCAACGTTGATGGGAAATCTGGATTCACTTAATGACCGGGTTACTAATTTATCAACTGCAGGGATTCGCTTAACAACTGCGGCGAGAAAGGTCGTAAAAAGGTACTAAACTCACTTTAAAAATGTCTCGCTTAGCAACATAAATTTGGGGCTCTATTGTGGTCGTAAGTCGAGGACCACCTGTATATGAGCCAGGCGGTGTGCTGCAGCAGCCAGAAAAGCTAGCACCATCCTGGGTCGCATAAACAGAGGCTCAGAGTCAAGATCACGTGAAGAATTAGTGCTGCTCCGTAAATCCCTCGCAAGGCCATACCTACGGGGAATCCTGCAAACCATTTTGGTCACCAAAAGGAGGAGGAGACTTTGGGGGCGAGGGGGGAAAGTGCAAAGAAGAGCAACGAAGAGGATCCAAGGCCTCGAGGCTAAAACACAGGAAGAACAGCCGCAGGATTTGGGTCTGGCCCGTCTGGAGAAGAAAAGGAGGACTCGGGGGGGTGGCACGAGAGCAGCATTTCAGGATTGGAAGGTCTGCCACACAGGAGAGGGAGTCAAGCTCTTCTCCAAAGCAGAGGTCGCCAACCTTTGGGGATCTCAGGGACCACCAAACTCATCATTTCAAATCCCGCGGACCATTACTATGAATTTTGGCTGACGGTGGATTGCTGACGCGGGTGGGAAAGTCGGCCCACTCGCCCAGAGCTGCAGGAGTCAGGATTTGGGCCTTTGGTCGCCCCGGAGCAGCTGCTCCTCCACCTAAGTGCACTGGCCTGCCATGGACTGGAGGAGCTGCTCACTCTTGGGACTCCTGCAGCTCTGGAATAGGGGACCGACTTTCCCACCAACGTCAGCAAACCACCCCGGGGCGGATTTCCCTCTCCCGTTGGTCGTTCTCCGTTTGAGCAGCGGGCTAGACTAGAGGACCTCCAAGGTCCCTTCCAGCTCTATTCTATTCTGTCTCCTGGTGATTGGCCTAAGATGGCTTTTGTGCCTAAGGCAGAACTAGAACTCCCAGTCTCCTGGTCAAAAGTCTCCCAGCCATCTTTCACGGCTAAAGCGGGATTAGAATTCTCCGTCTCTTGTTTCCATCGCTCCCTATTTTATCTAGTCTTTTTTAAAGATATTTTAACATTTTTTATTCTTTATGTTGAATCTTTTAATGTTTGAAGATTCCTCTTGTTTTACCTTGTGAGCCATTCAGAGTCGCTTAACAGGCAATGGGGACCATTACATATTCAGGAAATAAAACATATAAATATGGTTGAAATTTTTTTTTTTTAAATTTGTTTTCTTGCAAGCCGTCTATGGTGGCTATACAGGTAGTCCTCGACATACAACAGTTCATTTAGTGATGGTTTGAATTTACAACTGCATCGAATGAAGTGACTTATGACTGTTTTTCACACTTACGACCGTTGCATGATCCCCACGGCCACATGATCAGAATTCGTATTTATGACGGTCGCAGTGTCCCGAGATCGTCTTTTGCAACCTTCTGACGAGCAAAGTCAACGAGGAGGCGAGATTCACGTAACAAGCATGTTAACTAACAACTGCAAGGATTCGCTTAACAACAGAAAGGTCGTACAATGGAACAAAACTCAGCTACAGAAATATTGGACACAATTGTGGTCATAAGTCGAGGACCGCCTCCATAGAGTGAACCGATCAATGCATCCATCAATCAATGGGACGGAAAAAGAGGTTTGCTGACCTGGGAAGAGGAAATTTACTTTTTCTTTTAATACGTCAGAAATCTGCCATTTACTGTTTGAAATTATTTGCTTTCCATTTGGCTTGAGAGCAGTGAAGCTTCTAAAAATGTCAAAGGCATATAATTTTATTTCCTGATCTTACTTAGGAAAGTGGGCCTCAGACAGAGTTAAATGCCGTAGTTTAAAGCAGGCAAGGTTAAAAATAATCAGTTGACCAATTGAAAAGTTGACCTCTGGTTTCCATCAGTTTTCCAACCTATTTGCTGCCCTGCAGGAAAATTCTGATGATCCTTTCCAGTTTTTCAAGATTTATCGATTTATTCTCCCTGTTTTATCTTGTGACTTTACCTGCCTGGTTGCTTGTGGCAAAAACCTCCTTAATCTTTTGCAGCAAGGCAGTGTTTCTCTGCTTTAGCTATTTTAAGATGCACTTCCACTCCCAGAATCCCCCAGCCAGCCAAAGGGGAGGACTTCCACTCCCAGAATCCCCCAGCCAGGATGGGGAATTCATCCAATTTGCTAGATAGCTCATTTTGTCATTATTGTCAATATTCATTTTTAACATCAAATTGACCTGGATCAGACTGGACACCAGTATGAGTTAGCTTTTCTTTGGAGAGACTTCTAAATCTTTCCAGAATAACGAATAAAATTAAATTAAAAAGCATTTAACTCCTTGGAAGAGCTGAGAAGGGCAGGTCACCCCTCAATGTGTGGGGTGTAACTTCTGGGCTTCCTTGACATGAGATCTCTTCAGGGGACCACAAGTGGAAACCCAGCTGATCCTTTCCACTCACAGACCCCTGAAGAATGCAAAGAACAATCACACCCTCGATTTCGTCAGCTCCAGGCAAAATCTGTGTGGGATTAGAGATTTTTTGGGGGTGGGGGTGGGGAAGGGACCCTCAAGGATGATCATGCTCTACTCAACCCCACAGATTTTGCGGGGGTGGGGGGCACCTTGAGATCTACCTGGAGTGTTGAGGACACCACCTCTCAACCCCCAATTGGTCGAAGCGCTGGAGAAACCACTTCCTAACAGTTGGCCCAGGAGGCATCTGAATAAGTTCCTCAAATAAGTGCCAAGTCAGCCAACGGTGGGCAGGGATCCTGCGGTGGAGCCTTCCCCCATTGAAGGAGAAAGACCTCCAGATCCCACCTCCCCAAAGACCCACCTACCCTCAAACTGTTTCCTCTCCAGGTGCCACACACAGGCTGTTATGACTTGTGTGACTCACTGCTCCGGCAGTAGAGCGGCCATACTAACCTCTTACGCACCCAGCACCGGCATTCGTGCAATGTGAGTGGGACTGTTCTCCTTCTATGCCACCCCCCACCTCTTGTAAATCCTTGTTGTTGAAGAGTAGGGGGCCTCGGGGCACCCCACTTTCGAAGAAGAGATTGGACTGAAATAGTGTAGAGCTTCCTATTTGAGCACGGGGTTGGACTAGAAGTCCTCCAGGGTGCCTCCCAACCCTCTCATTCCATTATTCTGCTTGGGCGGGAGTGGACTAGATGACCTCTTAGGCGCCTTCCAACTCTGTTATTCCGTAATTACTTTTTTTTTTTAATTCATTTTTGATTATTTACGTTTCCTTAGCGCTTAATAAACATTGTGTTGTCTGGGTTATTTAATTGCTGAACAGTACGGTTTGCCTTCTTAATCTCCACCTCTTTTTTTCCAACCACTGGTAAAATAAAGTCGATCTTTGATAATATTCTGCGTCTTCTTCCTGTTTAATCTTCAGCGTAAGTCTGTCCTTTTCTGCACAAACCGGTATCTTCCCAATTATTTCTTCGTCTCGCTGTGTTTCTTCACTTTTCCAGTATTGTGCAGCTGCTGTTAACCCGTGCAATATTAAACATATACTTTGCTAATCAAGTTTTTCTGATGTTATATCTAATAAAAACAGTTGAGGTTTAAAATCTACATGTTTTCCTATCATTTCTAATCACTTCTGTATTTTTGCTCTTTTTCTTTCTTTCTTTCTTCAACACAGGTCCACTGCAAATGATAAACTGGGCCCGTTTTTTTGGTTACATTTCCAACATTTGCTAGACATATTTTTAAACATTTTAGATAGTGCCATCTAGAAAACATTTTATATAAACTTTCTTTATAAGAAGCTGCCGTTTTCAATTTATTATAACCCACTGTGGCATTGTGTCTTTTTGTTATTCTGTAATTCTATAAAGGTCTCCTGCTTGGGCAGGGGTTGGACTAGATGACCTCCAAGGTCCCTTCCAAGACTTCTGATAGAATTCCCTCCAAGTCAGATGCATTTCCACTAAAGACTAAGGTAATCCTCGATTTACAACAGTTTGTTTAGTGAGTGTTCAAAGTTACAATGGCGCTGAAAAACAGGACTTACGACTCTTCTCCACACTTACGGCCATTGCAGCAGCATCCCCATGGTATTTGTGATCAAAATTCAGGTGCATGGCAACTGACTTATAGTTATGACGGTTGCAGAGTCCTGGGCTGACACGAACCCCTTTTGTAACTTGTCAATGGGGAAGCCGGATGCATTTAACAACCGCCTGACTAGCTTAACAACTGCAGGGATTTGCTTAACAACAGTGGCCAGAAAAGTCGTAAAATGGGGCAAACCACACGCAACAAATGTCTCAGCAACAGAAATTATGTGCTGAATTGTGGTCATAAGCTAAGGACTATCTATATACCTTTATTGTGGTTTGCCATTTTGGGAGTTGACGCTTACCCCTCTTAAAGCTTTCCGGCTGTGGAGTTCTGGGAGTTGAACTAGATAAATGTCAAAAACTTTGGGATAGAAATTACAAAATTACAAATTTTCAACAAACTGCATATACGGAAAATCTTTATAAAATGTTTTATAGGTGGCATTTGCCATCAGCAAGACTAGTCAAAATGTTTAAAAATATGTCCACCAAATGTTGGAAGTACAATCAGACTCCAGACACCTATTATCTTATATGGTGGGCATGTATGAAAGCAAGAAAACATTGGATGAAAATACACATATGGCTTGAAAAGATGATTAAGCAGCATATAGGTTTAAAGCCAGAAATATTTTTGTTAGGTATAAAACCAGAAAGCTATGATAAAGGAGCCGTATGCTTAATGCTCCTTGACCTGATAGCAGCGATAATCGTATTTTCGCAACATTGGAAAAATGAGAAGAGCCCACCCGATGACAATATAATTCAGAAAATATTGGACTGTGCAGAGATGGATAGATTGACATTGAAAATAAAAGATAAAAGAGATACAGAGTACTAGTCAAGGTGGAATAGGTTTTATCACTGGTTAGGGATCAGAGGTAGAAGTTACACGAAGAAAGATTATTGTTATGTATAAGTAAAACATGAATATTGTTTATAAGTATTCTAGTACAATTAATATGATCATAAATTAGATAATATAATGACAAATGTTGTTGTTGTTGTATTATTATTATTATTATTATTATTATTATTATTATTGGTATGTTATTTTCTCCTTTTGTAAAATGATGTGCCTGGACAATACACTGTCTTCAAAATATTTATATATAAATAAAAAACTTGATTTAAAAAAAACATTCTGGTGAGGGAATTCTGAGAGTTGAAGCATGAGATACAAATAAAGAAAAGATGGATGGATGGATGGATGAATAGATAAGAAAGAGAGAAAAACAGAGAGAATGAGAGATGTTACCCTAAAGAAAACAAACTCCAACAGGAGCAGAAACCATAAGGCTGATCAAACCTTTTAAACCTCCCAACTGATGGGTGGATTTGGCTGCCTCATTCCAGTGGGTTTTCTCCCCGCTAACCCAGAGACCCCTGAAGCTTCCCCAAATGCCCTGTTGCACAAGAGGGATTTCGACAGGGCTCCTCCAACCGTCTTCCCCCTCCCCACTCTCTGTCGGTTGGACACCAAACCCCCATTTCCTCTCCGATGGGAGGAGGCCACCTGTTACCCCCCCACCTACCTGGGGCTATAAATAGGGCAGCCCCAAGCGGCCTTTCCAGGCTGGGCCAGCCAGACTCGGTTTCCCCCTTGGAGAAGGCAACTGAGCGAGATGACCGCTGCTTGGGCCGTTCTGCTCTTCCTGGGCTTGGCTGCCGCAGCCCCCCAGAGCCGCGTCCTGACCCACCGGCAGGCCGTCGCCTCAGCCATTGACCTGTACAACCAGCAGGGACCCTCCGAGTTTGCCTTCCGCCTGCTGGAGGCTGAACCCCAGCCGGACTGGGTGAGCCTGGGGGGGATTGGGGAGGGGGGGTCTTGGCCCCATGGGAAGGAGGGTGGGTGGGATCCTGGGGGTTTCCTTTCTTTTCCCTTCCTTTCCTTGCCTTTCCTCCCAAACGACCCCAAAGACCACCGTGTATGGTTTGATATCAATTACCAATAACCGAAAACAAGACCGAAGGACTTTTAGAATGCAAAACTGTGGGAAAATTCAGAGTTTAAACCTTGTGGTGACAGGATGGCCGGAAACACTTTTTTCCCCCTTGCCTGCAACGGCTTCCCTTATTTCCTGGGTTCTAGTCCTCTTTGTGGGGAGAAACGTGGCTTCCGTGGAGGAAGGAAGGGAGATCTAAACTCCCTTGAGCCAAGGCTCCTGCGAAGCGGCCACGGAGGCCTTGTGGGTTGGGGGGATCCTCCGGGGTTTCATTTTGTGTCCTCTTCTGCCCCCCCCTCTGCTTCCTGCAGGACCCCAACAGCAAGAGCCCCCAGGGGCTGAAGTTCTCCATCAAGGAGACGGTGTGTCCCTCCTCGCCGCAGAGCCGAAACCTGACCCAGTGCGACTTCAAAGAAGATGGGGTGAGCTCCTCTGCGCCCCCGTCCTTGGCTGGTTCTCCCCCTCGGTTTCCTCCTGGGGGCGGAGGAGCTTTGGGGGTGCAGGCCACGCTCTCCTGTGTTGTCGGCTTTGGGGGGGTCCCTGCCCTGAGGAGCCCCTTGCGAAGCGTGGGGGCCACTGACCAGGAAGGGGCAGAAAGCAGGGAGAATCCCTGCGTGTTTGAACCAGTCCAAGTGTCGGGTGCAGCGTTATCATCTCTGTCTATCCCGTCTATTCCCTGTCTGTCTGTCTGTCTATCCCCCTCTCTGTTTCTTTATCTCTGCCTCCCTCCCTCCTTTCCATTCAATCTCTCACACACACACACCCCACACACACACTGGGTGCTTTTCCCGGGAGAACAAGGGGTTCATAATCCTGGATTCCTGCATTGGCAGGGGGCTGGACTAGATGCTCTCCACACAACCCTCTTAGCTTTACGCTCTATAAGTCCAGGCTGGCGTTTCTCAACCTCAGCCATTTTAAAATGCAGGGACTTCAACTCCCATAATAATCATAATAATAATTCCCTGACAGGCGCTGAAGTCCAAGCATGCGGGCAGGGGGATTTGGACCAGAGGGAGCGGGCCCCACGTGGCCCCACCGGCCCTAACAGGGGGGAGGACCTGGACCCCGTGGCCCCGTGGCCCCCTTTCCTCCCCTCTGGGGGAGGCTCCCCCATGGCCTGTGTGTGTGTGTGTGTGTGTGTGTGTGTGTGTGTAGCGCAGCCTTTGTGCGTCCTCCGTGGCTGACCCTTGTCGTGTTGTCTCGCGCAGCTGGACCAAGATTGTTCCGGAATCTACTCGGCGCAACAGGAGCCCCCGATTCTTGTTGTCCAGTGTGAGGATATTGACCAAGAGGTGAGTTTTGCTTCTAACTCCTTTTCCTCAAACGTGGAAAGCATCCCGGGCAGTCCTCGATTTATGACGGTTCATTTAGTGACCGACCGCTGCAGGATCCCCTCGGTCCTGTGAGGGAAATCCAGGCGCTTTACAACGGACTCCCATTTACGATGGTCGCAGCCTCCCGGCGGGTCCCTCTGGCGACCTGCTGACAAGGAAAGTCAATGGGGAATCCAGGTTCACTTAACGACCATGGAACTATCTGCAGGGATTCATTCGTCAAACGCGGGAAGAAAAGTCGTTAAGCGAGGCAAAAGTTTTTTTAACCATTGTCTCACATAACAACAGAAATTCTGGGCTCCGTTGCCGTCATCAGTCGAGAACTGCCTGTGAGTTGACTTATAACATAACGTCACGGGATGCTATAGTGTGAGAGGGCCGAGTAACGCGATATATTTCACCAAATGTCACGTTGTGTGTTGGGGGAGAAGCCGCGTCCCAATCCCCTCAAATCTACCTCAAATCCTGGAAACTAATCGGCATTTCAGCATCTTTCCTGCTGAACGCACTGCTGAGCTGTAGGGCCTCCACGAAACCATGGTGCGTTCAGGACCCCGTCCGTCCAGCTCCTCCTGTGTGTTGCAAACCACCATTGATGGCTAGATCAAAGCTTGCCATCCGTGGCTTGTTCAGAAGATGGTCTGTAACAAACCGACACGTGGCCAGAATGCGGCAGCCTCAGCCCAGTTCCCGGTCCTGTCAAAGGCCTCTTTGGGTCGGGTGTAAATCTTGTTTATCCTCCACGGATCTTTCTCCCTCAAGTTATTTGGTTATCCCGGAACCACCAAGATTGAATGAAACACGTAACGACGTAAGTATGTCGGCCTGGAGGGCGTTTGGACCAGGGTTTTTCAAAGTGGGACGCATGGAGATGGCTGGGCTGCCACTCCCAGAATCCCCCAGCCAGCGTGCATTCTGGGAGTTGAAGTCCAGGCGCCTCCAATTGGGGGAAACGCTGCTCTAAAGGGATTTTTAGGAAGGGCCTGAATGGAAATCGCCCCCCCGGCCACCCGTGGATCTCATGAAATCTTCTTGATTCAGCTGAACCGGATCACCAGAAGTCGCTGGAGGAAAGTCGCGAGGAAAGTAGGCCGTTTCGTGCGGCGATATGGGCCGGTCATCGCCAGCGTGGTCGGATGAAGGAACAGAACCGACCGGAGGAGGGGAAGAAACACCCCCCCCCCCCCGGAGATCTCTGACAGCTTCGCTTTGGAAGACTTCGCTGGCCCCTTGCAGATTACTGGGTTTTTTTACCTCTGGTTTTCATACGCTCCGAATTGCATAATAAAATCTCCTTTGGACCACAGCTGTTCACTTTTATTTTATTTTTTTACTTTGGGAGGAAACGCTTGTGATGGTAAAGATGAGAAAGAAAGAGAAAAGGAGGTAAGAAAAGTAGAAGGGGAAAGGGGAAAGAGAGAGAGCTGAAGAAAGGAAGGAAGGAAGGAAGGAAAGAGGGAGGGAGGGAACGAGGAAGAGTGAGGCAGGGAGGGATGGAAGAAGGGAGAGGGAGGAAAGGAAGGAAGGAAGAAAAGAAAGAATGAAAGGGAGGGAGGGAAGAAGGGAGAGGGAGGAAAGGAAGGGAGGAAGAAAAGAAAGAATGAAAGAGGGTGGCAGGGAGGGAAGGAAGGAAGGATGAAAGAAAGAAAGGTTTCACTTCACCAAGACCCACAAAAAAGAAACAGAATGCAGAAAGAACAATCCAAAACAAAGACAAGGAATTCCCCAGGCGGCTACTCAAGCTCTCCAGTTTGATCTGTCCAAGGTGCCAAAAGGTGCCCTTGAACACGAGATTGATCTCTCACTTGTTGTGTTGCCCCTGATAATCTGGACCGGATGAAGGAACAGACTGAAACGGAGCAGGGTTAAAATATCCCTTCCCCTCCTGAGATCTATACCTTCGTTTTCGGAGGCTTCCTTTCCATCTTACAAATTCAATGACTTATTATTTTCACCTCTCGTTTTGATATGTTTAGCATAATAAAACCGAATTGCGTAATAAAAACTCCTTTGCACCACAGTTGTTCTTTTTCCTTTTTCACTCTGGAGGGAAACACTTTTGGTGGTAAAAATAAAAAACAAAGAGAAAAGGAATAAAGAAAGAAAGAAAAGGAGAAGGGGAAAGGGAAGGAGAGGGAGAGAGACAGAGACAGAGACAGAGGAGAAAGAAGGAAGGTCGAAGGAAGGAAAGGTGGAAGAAAGAAAGAAAGAGAGAAAGAAAGAAAGAAAGAAGGAAGGAAGGAAGGAAGGAAGGAAGGAAGGAAGGAAGGAAGGAAGAAAGAAAGAAAGAAAGAAAGAAAGAAAGAAAGAAAGAAAGAAAGAAAGAAAGAAAGAGAGATGGAGGGTGGAAGAAAAAAGAAAGTGAGAGAGAGGGGAGGGGAATGAGGGAGTGAAGGCAGGAAGGATGAGGGAGAAAGAGAGGAATAAAAAAGAGGGAGGAAGGAATGAAGGAGTGAAGGAAGAAAGGAGGAAGAAGAAAGAAAGAAAGAAAGAAAAAGTGAAGGGAAAGGGAGGGAGTGGAGGAAGGAAAGGGATAGTGAAGGAAGGAGTGAAGGAAAGAAGGAAGAAAAGGTGACTTATAAGCAGTATTCATATTTACGACCATAAGAAAAATCTCCATGGACATGTGATCCAGATTTGGATGCTTGGCAACTGGCATGTATTTATGCTTCATATTTGTGATCTTCTTCTCAACTGGCTTCTGACAATCACAATCCACAATCCAGTTAACAACCACCTGGCTGATTCACTTCAAGCGTATGGTAAGGAGGTCATAAAATGGAGTATAATCGTGTCAGTATAAGGAAGGGAAGAAAAAAAAAGGCAAACCCTTTCCGTTCTCTCTCTCCTTCGCTGCTTCGAAGTCTTCTTTGGGAACAATGTTATTTTTTATACTTCCAATTCCAGGGTACTTTGCGTTGTTGCTTTTTCAGTTTAACCTGGTCAACCAAAACTTTCTCTTATCTTCCTCCTGCGCATGGCCATTTCTGACCACCGCTGCAACCACCTTCGGAAAAGGGGAGTAATGGCCAGCTGGGGAGGAGAGATGCAGCTCTCCTCGACCCTGCTGGCAGTCTCCCCGCTCTTCACCACCTCTACGGGGTGGCTTAGCCCTGAAACCAGCGGCTCGGGCTCCAGCGGCGTAGTACGGATCGAAACTGCGCACGATCACAGATTTGGGTTTGTCACCAAAGAAGCTCAAACCGGAAGCTGAGAAGGTTTCTTGAAGTGCCTGGGCCGTACCTCCTCCTTCCTGGCGGTTGGACCATCCCATCATCAGCCATGCCAGCCAGTTGGGATGAGTTGATGGTGGCCTGATCCAGGACAAGGCCTTGGGCCCTCTCTTCTGAGGAAAACGTGATGTTAACCTCTGTTGAAGATCTCTCTACCATATTGGGCCAACTTTGACCCTTTCTGAAGTTCCTCCTTGAGGGACGCTGTTTGAGAAAGGATGCGCATCGGGCAGTGCACAGTTGGGTTTGGAAATCCTAAGTAGGAAAGGATCGGTGCCTCCATCCTGTGAGGTTATCCTAGGAACCTGTTTTTGCTGCTTCTCCTGAGACTGTGTTTGTCGTTCTCCTCCCCGGTTGACAGCTAAGACTCGTAGTTGAAGGAGCTCCACCAGCCATGGACAGGTGGACCTGATCAAGGCTTGGGTCATTCTTGGCCTTGGTGGCTGACCGTCATCCTGCTTGGCCATCAAGAGTGAAGTGAACAGTCACCCCAAGCTCCAGGGGACAGATGGAGTCCAGCCAGACCTTGACAGATCTGATACGAGATGAGTCCTCATCTCATGACCACAACGGAGCCCAAGATTTCAGTTGTTAAGTGATCCAGCTTCCCCGTTGACTTTGCTTGTCAGATGGGGATCATGTGAGCCCCCAAGGACACTGCAACCACCATAAATGGGACCACGAGGGGGAGGCTTCCATGGTCATAAATGTCGGAAAATGGTCATGTCCCCTTCTTTCAGGACATGGTAACTTCAGACGGTCACTAAGAGGGTCACTGTTGTAAGTTGAGGACTCCCTGTATGTTCAAGAGGGCCAGATCTGGGTTTTGAAAAATGTTTTGTTGCTAAGATGATTTGCACCTTCAGCTTCCATCACCATTAATTTTGCAACAGCGAACGGAAAGAAAAAGAGAGAGAAAGAAAGAGAGAGAGAGTGGAAGGAAAGACGGGAAAGAGCGGGGAGGGAGAGACAGGGAGAGAGAAAAAGGAAGGAAGGTAGAGAAAGAAAGAGAAAAAAAGAGAGTGGAAGGAAGGAAAGGAAAGAGGAAGGGAGGGGAGAGAGAGAAAGAGAGAGGGAGAGGGAGTGATTCATAACAAATGTGGTGATTCACTTAACAAATGCGGTGATTCTCTTAACAAATGAGGCGATTCACTTAACAAATGCGGTGATTCACTTAACAAATGAGGCGATTCACTTAACAAATGCGGTGATTCACTTAACAAAGGCGGTGATTCACTTAACAAATGCGGTGATTCTCTTAACAAATGAGGCGATTCACTTAACAAATGCGGTGATTCACTTAACAAAGGCGGTGATTCACTTAACAAATGCGGTGATTCTCTTAACAAATGAGGCGATTCACTTAACAAATGCGGTGATTCATAACAAAAGGCGGTGATTCACTTAACAAATGCGGTGATTCTCTTAACAAATGAGGCGATTCATAACAAATGCGGTGATTCACTTAACAAATGAGGCAATTCACTTAACAAATGCGGTGATTCACTTAACAAAGGCGGTGATTCACTTAACAAATGCGGTGATTCTCTTAACAAATGAGGCGATTCACTTAACAAATGCGGTGATTCACTTAACAAAGGCGGTGATTCACTTAACAAATGCGGTGATTCTCTTAACAAATGAGGCGATTCACTTAACAAATGCGGTGATTCACTTAACAAAGGCGGTGATTCACTTAACAAATGCGGTGATTCTCTTAACAAATGAGGCGATTCACTTAACAAATGCGGTGATTCACTTAACAAAGGCGGTGATTCACTTAACAAATGCGGTGATTCTCTTAACAAATGAGGCGATTCACTTAACAAATGCGGTGATTCACTTAACAAATGAGGCGATTCACTTAACAAATGCGGTGATTCACTTAACAAAGGCGGTGATTCACTTAACAAATGCGGTGATTCTCTTAACAAATGAGGCTGATTCACTTAACAAATGCGGTGATTCACTTAACAAATGCGGTGATTCACTTAACAAATGCGGTGATTCACTTAAAATGATTCACTTAACAAATGCGGTGATTCACTTAACAAATGAGGCGATTCACTTAACAAAATAACAAAGGCGGTGATTCACTTAACAAATGCGGTGATTCTCTTAACAAATGAGGCGATTCACTTAACAAATGCGGTGATTCACTTAACAAAAATTCACTTAACAAATGCGGTGATTCACTTAACAAAGGCGGTGATTCACTTAACAAATGCGGTGGATTCACTTAACGGTGATTCTTAACAAAGCGGTGATTCACTTAACAAATGCGGTGATTCTCTTAACAAATGAGGCGATTCACTTAACAAATGCGGTGATTCTCTTAACAAATGAAGGCGATTCACTTAACAAATGCGGTGATTCACTTAACAAAGGCGGTGATTCACTTAACAAATGCGGTGATTCTCTTAACAAATGAGGCGATTCACTTAACAAATGCGGTGATTCTCTTAACAAATGCGGTGATTCATAACAAAGGCGGTGATTCACTTAACAAATGCGGTGATTCTCTTAACAAATGAGGCGATTCACTTAACAAATGCGGTGATTCTCTTAACAAATGAGGCGATTCACTTAACAAATGCGGTGATTCTCTTAACAAATGAGGCGATTCACTTAACAAATGCGGTGATTCACTTAACAAATGCGGTGATTCTCTTAACAAATGCGGTGATTCACTTAAGAAAGGCGGTGATTCACTTAACAAATGCGGTGATTCTCTTAACAAATGAGGCGATTCATCACTTAACAAATGCGGTGATTCACTTAACAAATGCGGTGATTCTCTTAACAAATGCGGTGATTCACTTAACAAAGGCGGTGATTCACTTAACAAATGCGGTGATTCTCTTAACAAATGAGCGATTCACTTAACAAATGGGGTGATTCACTTAACAAATGCGGTGATTCTCTTAACAAAGGCGGTGATTCACTTAACAAAGGCGGTGATTCTCTTAACAAATGAGGGGATTCACTTTAAAAATGGGGTGATTCACTTAACAAATGGGGTGATTCATTTAACAAATGAGGTGATTCACTTAACAAATGCGGTGATTCACTTAACAAATGAGGCGATTCACTTAACAAATGTGGTCTTAAAGTTGGGAAGCTGGCTGAGGAACTCTGGGAGTTGAAGTCCTCAAGCCTTAAAGTTGGGAAGCTGGGTGAGATACTGTGAGAGTCGAAGTCCTCAAGCCTTAAAGTAGCAAAGCTGGCTGATGAACCCTGGGAGTTGAAGTCCTCAAATTTGGGAAGCTGGGTGTGGAACTGTGGGAGTTGAAGTCCTCAAGCCTTAAAGTTGGGAAGCTGGCTGGGCAACTATGGGAGTTGAAGTCCTCAAAGCCTTAAATTTGGGAAGCTGGCTGAGGAACTCTGGGAGTTTCAATCCTCAAGCCTTGAAGTTGCGAAGCTGTCTGAGGAACTCTGGGAGTTGAAGTCCTCAAGCCATAAAGTTGCGAAGCTGGCTGAGGAACTCCGGGAGTTGAAGTACACAAGCCTTAAAGTTGTGAAGCTGTGTGAGGAACTCTGGGAGTCCACAAGCCTTAACGCGTCCACGGTTGGGGACCCCTGCTTTAGGGCATCTGTTGCAGAATATCTTGAGTGCAGTGCTAGCAGGAAGTCACTTGTAGAAGATCTGGAGAACATTTGCCTGAAGGTCTCTGTTCTTCTCATGGGACTCCATGAGTGGGGCCCAGTGGGACTCGACACCTGGCTGGGTGACTTTGTTCCAATCACCAGGAGGTGGGGAGTTCTAGTCCTGCCTTAGGCATGAAAGCTGGCTGGAGACTTTGAGTCCATCCTAAAAGACAGGGAGTTCTCGTCACATTTTAGGTATGAAAGGTGACTGGGTGACTGCAAATCACAAGGTGACAGTGAGTTCTAGTTCCACCTTTGACAGGATAGCCAGCTAGTTGACTTTGGGCCAATCACTAGGAGGTGGTGAGTTCTAGTCCCTTGTCCAGCTGAAGGACCTGATGAGCAGGTCAATCATTGCTCAGGCTCATCCAAAGAGAAGATTCCATACTGCATGAGAAGATGGCTCCTCTCCGCGTGGCCTGATCTGGTCCACGCTCGCCTGCCACGGAAGGAGCCCCCCAGAAGAGATAGGGAGGTGGCCTTCAAAACAGCCCCCTTTTCTCCCTGGTCTTTGAGGCCTCTGAGTGGCCTCCTTTCCTCTGTCTTCTCGATTGCCTTCAGAATAAAACTCCCAACGTGTGTTCATCCCTGCCTCATGTTTACAACAGGTAGTCCTCGACATACGACCCCAACTGAGCCCCAAATGTCTGTTGCTAAGTGAGGCCTTTGTTAAGTGAGCCTTGCCCTATTCTATGTGCTCTGTAGCCACTGTTGTTAAGTGAATCACTGCAATTGTTCAGCTAGTCACACCGCCGTTAAGTGAGTCTGGCTTCCACATGGAATTTGCTTGTCAGAAGGTCGCAAAAGCAAATCATATGACACACACACACACACACCAAGGATGGTGTAAACATAAATACAAGTCAGTGGCCAAACGTCCAAATCTAGATCGTGCAACGGTCGCTGTGTGTGAAAAATGGTCATAAGTCACTTTTTTCGGTGCCCTGGCCGCTAAGTGAATGGTTGCGTGTTGAAGACTGCATTTGTATGCATGTATTTATGTATATTTGTTGAATTTCAAAGGAGTACAAAATAAAAAATAAAGAGAAAAAAAGATTTGGAACCAAAAAAAAATAAATATATGGGACAGAGAGAAACTTGGAGAGGATTTCAAGACTCTCGTTAAAATTTTTCACAACCTGGAGATTCTCACACTTGGCTCCTTGGAGACTTCAACTGTGTGTGGGGTGTGTGTGTGATGGCCCTACAGGCATCTCAGGGGCCCCTGGATTAAGGAGACCAACCGCCCGGTTAGAAAACAAATATAGGAAGTCCTTGACTTACAACCACAATCAATCCCAGAAGTTACGTTGCTAAGTGAGAAGTTTTGTTAACCTGAGTTTTTCCCTATTTTACGAACTTCCTTGCCAGCATCGTTTCAAGGGAATCCCCACCGCTATTCAGTGAGTCACATGGTCGTTAAGTGGCTTTTCTCTGGCTTTTCTTTGTCAGAAGGTCGCAAAAACAGGATCGCATGAGCCGGGGACACTGCGACCCATCGTAAATTTGAGTTGGTTGCCAAATCTCTGAATTTTGTGAGTGTGCGTGCACTCTCTCTCACTCATTTTTTTTTGGGTTTTCGTTTTTTTTAAATACTGGCAAATTTCTTATAATTTTTTATTTTTAATATACCTTAAATATTTTTTTAGGTGGGGGGTTTTTTTTTTTTTACTTAAAAACAACCCCCAACTTATTGTGCTAGGAATGGGATTTTGCTCCCTTTTACGACCTTTCTTGCCCGTGTTGTTAAGTGAATCACCGCAGTGGTTATATTAGGAATACAGTTGTGAAGTGAGCCTGGTTTCCTCATTGGCTTTGTTGACCGAAAGGTCACAAAAGATCACATGACCCCAAGACACTGTGACCGTCATAAATAGGAACCAGTTGCCAATTATCCAAGTTTTGTGTAGGCCCATACACATACATACATAAATTGGGTGGGGGACGGGGGGAGAACAGCAGACTTCAAAATAAAAGCAATCCACACGGGCCCGAAGGGATATCCACGATTATCTATGATTCTAATGATTTATCCCTTGTTACTTGTGTGTATGTGGAACGCTTATGCACTGGAGACGAATTCCTTGTGTGTCTTATCCGGGATGACAATAAAGAGGCTTACAGGGAAGAGGACTTGTGCAATAAAATTAACCTGCTTCTAAGTGTTAATAAAACAAAGGAGAACATTGCAGATTTTAGAAAGAGCCAGCAGAGTCATACTCCACTCAATATCAAGGATGCAGCTATAGAGGTGGTCAACAGCATGAAGTATCGGCGGGTGCAGATAACGATCTGCTCTCCACACGTCGCCCTTAGTGAAGTGTGGAGGAGAAGAGCACATCTTACTACTGCCTTGGACACTTTTTAGAGAGGCACAACTGAGAGTATTTTAACAAACTGCATCCGGTTGGTTTGGTGGCAGCAGTGCCTCAGATAGAAAGTCCCTACAGAGAGTGATGAGGACAGCAGAGAGAAAGTCCCTACAGAGAGTGATGAGGACAGCAGAGAAAGTCCCTACAGAGAGTGATGAGGACAGCAGAGAGAAAGTCCCTACAGAGAGTGATGAGGACAGCAGAGAGAAAGTCCCTACAGAGAGTGATGAGGACAGCAGAGAGAAAGTCCCTACAGAGAGTGATGAGGACAGCAGAGAGAAAGTCCCTACAGAGAGTGGTGAGGACAGCAGAGAGAAAGTCCCTACAGAGAGTGGTGAGGACAGCAGAGAGAAAGTCCCTACAGAGAGTGATGAGGACAGCAGAGAGAAAGTCCCTACAGAGAGTGATGAGGACAGCAGAGAAAGTCCCTACAGAGAGTGGTGAGGACAGCAGAGAAAGTCCCTACAGAGAGTGATGAGGACAGCAGAGAGAAAGTCCCTACAGAGAGTGATGAGGACAGCAGAGAGAAAGTCCCTACAGAGAGTGATGAGGACAGCAGAGAGAAAGTCCCTACAGAGAGTGGTGAGGACAGCAGAGAGAAAGTCCCTACAGAGAGTGATGAGGACAGCAGAGAAAGTCCCTACAGAGAGTGATGAGGACAGCAGAGAGAAAGTCCCTACAGAGAGTGATGAGGACAGTCGGGATTATAGGAAGTTTGCTTCCCTATTCAGGATGCCGATTACAAGCCTTGTGAGGGACCCCACACACCCACTTTAGTGTCTGTTTCTGTTGCTCCCGTCTGGGAAGAGGTTTCCAAGTATTAATACGACTCTCAGGTTCTGTAACGGCTTTGTTCCTTATGGAAAACCTGCCATATTTGTTTCTCTCTCCACGTACATTTATACATCCAAACTAGACTGTGTTGCTTCCCTCTGTCATATAATATAGGTGGGTATCTGCATTATTTTGAATTTATTTTATCATGTTTATGTAGTGTATATTGGAGGCGGTGACTCTTTTGACAGCTGTATGCAACGAAATTTCGTTTTAATGGATACCAATTAGTGGACATTCATAATAACAATCAAGTTATTCTAGATCTAAGTCTAATTTAGCCAATAAAAGAATTTAAAAAATTAAGAATAAAGAGGGCCATAAAATGGCCAAGTCTGATCTTAATTTTAACTGAATTAAGTTAAAATTAACTGAATCTTGAGGTTTTCATCTTCCTTCTGTTTCCCAAGCTCACTTGCAGACCCCTATGTACAGTAGTCCTTGACTTACGACCACAATCGAATCCCAAATTTTGTTGCAAAGCGAGACGGCATGAATCTCCCCGTTTTTAACCAACTTTCTTACCCCGGTTGTTAAGTGAATCGCTGCAGTGGTTAAGAGTACAGTTGTTAAGCGAATCTGGCTTTTCCCGCTGACTTCGCTGGTCTGAAGATGGCAAAAGGGGTTTGCGTGGACACTACACTGGACACTACAACCGTCATAAATATAACTCAGTGGCCAGGCAACTGCATTCTGACCATGTGACAGTGGGGATGCTACACCGATTGTTTGAAAAACATTCCTAAGTCCCTGTTTTGCAGTGCTGTTGTAAAACTTGGAACGGCCACTAAGTGAACTGTCGTAAGTAGAGGGCCACCTTTGCAAGCCCCCCAATTTCTAAAGCGCCGTGGTATGTCCGTTTTCAGCCAAATGTCGCAGCAGCCACAGATAACACACGTGGGGCGACGGAAATGAAGAGACTCACACCAGCGAAGCCCTCTGGGTTTCAAGTTACGTATATTTGCAAGAGGGAAGAGAGAGATACAGCCATACTCCACACTTCTCTTCGCAGATGCTTGGACTGTCCACCCCCCGCCCCTCAAAAAAGGATCATGGGATGGTTTACATACATGATTTCACATTAACACATGTCGACGGTTTTACATTCACATGGAGACACTGGCCGAGGTGGTCTGACCGCCCTCTGCAACCTGGAACGCAGGTCACAATTCAGACGTGTCCGGAGCCCAGGTTTATTTGCGTCTATCTCAGTACGAGGAGCATTTACAGGAGTGTTCACATACGATGAGAGACACAGTACGCGGGCGGGGGACACAAGAGTCCTTCTAGATGCCCTCTAGGAGCCACCTCCTGGTGTCAACGTGGTCCGGCCTTCGCGGAGAGCCCCCTTTGGGCCGCACGACCTGCCAATCATCACACACACACACAACCCCCATTGGCTGGATTTCCACACCTCCTGGGGCTGGATCACAGAACGGCCACGCCTGGGGACTACAGGAACCATGGGGCTGGGGGAAGACCTGTGAGATTGAGAGGGCGCCACTGTTTCGGGAGCTTCCTGTTTGGTAAAACTGAATTGCCCGCTGGGGAATGGAGTCATTTTTGGACCAAGGATTTCCAAGGTTGTTAACGCAGGCGTTTTATTACAAACTAGGTAACATCATCATGCTAGAAGGAAGTGGGATTTGCAAGGGGGTGGGGGAAGAAGGAGGAGGAGGAGGAGGAGGAGGAGAACTGTGAGGTCCTCAGTGCTCTCTGATCTGGGTGGTTTTCTTGCAGACATTTCATGACCCAACTAGGTTACAACATCAGTGTAAGGGAGTGTGTGGTTTTATTCACCTTGGCTTGCTCTTTCAGTGTCGATTAAGGTGCTTCCTTAATTGAGCTGCTGTTTGTTGTATTGTGAGTGCGGTGTTAATCTCTGTTTATTGGGGTGCTGACTGCTCTTTTGGTCTTAGGTTTTTTTAATTGTCTCTTTTGAACGGCGTGTAAACGTGGTTTGCCTCTGTGTGTCTGTCAACGGCTGAGTTGTCGGAGGGCCTCCAGAAAACTGCCTTGCTTTTTACAAAGCTAGAAGAGAGGGGAGCTAAACGGAGAGCCAGCCCCCTTCCCTTTTAACACGGATAATGTTACCTAGCTGGGTCCTGAAACGTCTGAAAGAAAACAAGCTCTGAGAGGTTCAAGGACCGACCCGCCCCACCCTCTCGCTCCTTCTTCTCATATTCCCTACTCCCTTGTAGTACTGATGTTACCTAGTTCGGTCATGAAACGTCTGGACCTCACAGTCCTCCTCCCTCCCAGCACGGAGGATGTTATTTACTCCTCTCCGCAAAACCCACTGCCTTCTAGCACTGACGACGTTACCTAGCTGGGTCGCCAAACGTCTGCAAAATACCCCCATCCCAGCTCAGAGAACACCCTGGATTCCACACACACCCCCACAGTCCTTCCTCCCCTCCTCCTCTAGCATGGATGACGTTGCCTAGCTGGGTCACGAGACGGCGGCAAAGGAAACCCCCACCCCCAAGCTCAGGCACCAGGGAGCCCACAATTTGCCGCTCCTTCGGACCCCTGACCCCTTCCCCACTTTCAGTGCTTTGAGCCAGCTGTACGTTGGATCTGAAAAAAAACGATGCAGGGACCCCCCAGACCCCCAGGAATAAAAATGGGCTGTGAGTCTCAGCCAAGAGGGTAGTTTTTTTTCTCTTAATTGCAAAGAACAAAACAGCACAGAAAAAGAAATTTGACACCTGGACAGTTTTTTCCCCAACCTTCCCTCTTTCTTACACAACCTAGTAAAACAGCAGTAGGTGAAGATTATTTTTGCACACACACACCCTGCCCTCCATGTGCAAATCTTGTCTATTTTACGCCCAATTGTCTGAGTTCCCTAGCTCGATTCCAGGCTTCGTTTAAGGACGGCCGTTACAATCGTGCAACCATTTGTAAGGTGTTGTTAGCAGCAAAACTAAAAGGCAAAACCAACCAATGAAATAAAATAAAATTTAGAGTTTCGGGGTTGTTCCTTCTCCCCCCCCGACTTCTGCATGGACCGAATCAGAAATCAGATACTTGGATAGAGATAAGTCAACCAGAATGAAATCAGGGGATTCATTTCTGTGCCAATCGACCATAGAAGTTTCCAGTTGCGAGTTGTGCGGTTGTGTTAAGAGAACCGGAGCCAATGAATGCCTTATACCCCCGACAACGGTCTGATTTCTGATATGTTTTTTTTCTTCCCTTCCTCTCCATCAGGATGGATACTTTAGCCGGCGGACTCGCATCTGAATGAGTCACAGCAGGGCTGAGTAGAGTACAGATAGTCCTCGACTTACAACAGTTCGCTTAGTGACTGTTCAAAGTTACAACGGGCACTGAAAAAGTGACCTACGACCGTTTTCACCCTTATTACCACGGTAGCATCCCCATAGTCAAGAAGTCAAATCTCAGACTTTGGACAACTGGCTCCTAGTTATGATGGTCGCCGTGTCCCAGGGGTCACCCTTTTGCGAACTTCTTACGAGCAAAATGAATGGGGAAGTCGGGTTCACTGAATGACCTGTAATTCACTTAAGAACTGCGGCGATTCGCTTAACAAATGTGGCCAAGAAATGGGGCAGACCTCCATCAATTTCCACTTTAGCAACATTCTGGACTCAATCGGGGGTCGTAAGTCGAGGACTACTTGTATCGAATTCGTTCCCAAAATTGCACCGAGATTGCCAACTCTCAGAAAACGAAGTAGCTGCTTTAAAGAGCCACAGTGCTACGTCCAGCTTTGGGGTTAAATTTCAAACCACAACCTCCGTTTTGCAAGACGTTGGGGCAAATCGCGATCTCCACAAGGCTTACTTTTTTTTGTATGCAAGCTTCATCTCGGCTTGTCGTTAGGCCCGAGTTGAAAGCTACCTCCAAAGGGGAAGGACGGAAATCCTATCCTGAATTTTGGCTGTAAACAAGGAAGTTGCAAATCAAAACCAATTCACCCAACTCATAATCAATGCAGACGGTCCCTAGGAAGGCCATAGCGTTAGGTATTTATGGGAGGTGCAGTCCACCCCGACAGTTGGGGACCGACAGAGACGGCGGCCTGTTGAACCGTGCCAACTTCCTCGGGAGGCCCTTCCACAGCCATGTTCCCCCGGGTGGGAAAACGGCGGGATGTGCTAGGAATCCACGCGTTTAGCCCAAACTATGGTAGGATATGCTGGTCAGGGTGACGGGACACCAGGATGCACCAAAACAAAAGTTATTTTCCTTGTTGTTGTAGTGTTTTTCACATTCATGAGGAGAAGGAAGGTCCTTCTCAACTTCGGAAGGAGAGGAGGAGGAGGGGGAGGGAGGAGGAAAAGAAGGAGAAGGAAGGAAGGAGAAAGAAGAGACAAAGAAGGAGGAGGAGGAAAAGAAAGAGGAGGAGAAGGAGAAGGAGGAGGAGGGAGAGAAAGACGAAGACAAGGAAGGAGGAGGAAGAGGAAAAGAAAGAAGAGAAGGAGGAGGAAGGAGAGGAAGACGAAGAGAAGGAAGGAGGAGGAAGAGGAAAAGGAGAAGGAAGGAAGGAAGGAGAAAGAAGAGACAGAGGAGGAGGAGGAGGAGGAAAAGAAAGAAGACGAGAAGGAGGAGGAGGAGGAAGGAGAGGAAGACGAAGACAAGGAAGGAGGAGGAAGAGGAAAAGGAAAAAATGAAGGAGAAGAAAGAGGAGGAAAAGGAGAAGGAAGGAAGGAAGGAGAAAAGACTGATCAGTATTATCAGTAATACTTATGATGTTTTTCCCTCTTCCTCCCCGTCTTTTCTCACACACCAACCCTCCCTCCTTCCCACGTAACAACAAAGCCTGAGGCAACAACCACGACATTTGGCCGAGACCCCTGAGAAGGGCAAGCAGCTTTCTACGAAACTCTTTGGATTGGCCCAACTACCTGGGACCTCAAAAAAACAACAACCCACCCCCTACCCCCGTTGACAGCCCACGGAGGAGTGTGTGCGTGTGTGTGCGTGTGTGGAGGGGCGCACAGCTCAAGCACCCCTTGAGACGATGCACCCCTCTCGGCCGGGCCAGCCTGGTTCCTCAGCACGCCCCTCCTGCGGCCTGCATGCAACGCGTGTGGTGCCTCCGGCCTGCCCCCCTCAAATGGCCGTCAGCGGGATGCAGCCGACCCCCACCCCTCCCTCGTGGCACACCATGGGCGCCACAAACGTCCAGCGGTTGCTTTCCGGGTCGTACATTTCTACCGAGCTGAGGTTGGACTGTCCGTCGTAGCCGCCCACGGCGTACAAGCGGCCGCCGGTGGCCGCCAGGGAGACGCGGCTGCGCCGGGTGTTCATGGGCACCAGGAGGTACCACTGATCGGAGGCCGAATTGTAGACCTCGGCGACGCTGAGGAAGGCCGAGCCGTCGTAGCCGCCGCAGACGAAGAGTTTGCTGCCCAGGGAGGCTGCCCCGTGCCGACAACGCTTGTTTGACATGCTGGCCACGTTGTGCCACGAGGCGGTGTGGGGATTGTAGTACTCCACCTGGAGGCGGGGAGGAAACCACCGGTCAGCAGAGGGCAGGTAGATGGGACAGGGCGCGGTGGGGGGGGATCGGCTTCCAGAAAGGACACAGCCAGCGGCTCTTTGGAGGGGCGACAAGGGCTCAGATTAGAGACAGAGAGAGAGACAGAGACAGAGACAGAGACAGGCAGAGAGAGAGAGAGACCGAGAGAGAGACAGGCAGAGAGAGAGAGAGACCGAGAGACACAGAACAGAAACAGAGACAGACAGAGACAGAAACAGAGAGAGGGACAGAGAGAGACAGAGAGAGAGAGAGACAGAGAGAGAGAGAGAGACAGAGAGACAGAGAGAGAGACAGAAACACGGAGACCGACAAAGAGAGAGGCAGATAAAGAGACACACAGAGACAGAGAGAGAGACACACACAGAGAGAGAGAGAGAGAGAGAGAGAGAGACACAGAGAGACAGAGAGAGAGAGAGAGACAGAGAGAGAGACAGAGACAGAGACAGGCAGAGAGAGAGAGAGACCGAGAGAGAGACAGGCAGAGAGAGAGAGACACAGAGAGAGAGACACAGAGAGACACAGAACAGAAACAGAGACAGACAGAGACAGAAACAGAGAGAGGGACAGAGAAAGACAGAGAGAGAAAGAGAGAGAGAGACAGACAGAGAGAGAGGGACAGAGAGACAGAGAGAGAGACAGAAACACGGAGACCGACAAAGAGAGAGGCAGATAAAGAGACACACAGAGACAGAGAGAGACACACACACACAGAGAGAGACACAGAGAGAGAGAGAGAGACAGAGAGAGAGACAGAGACAGAAACAGAGAGAGGGACAGAGAGAGAGGGGGACAGAGAGAGAGAGAGAGAGAGACAGAGACAGAGAAAGACAGAGAGAGAAAGAGACAGAGAGACAGACAGACAGAGAGAGAGGGACAGAGAGAGAGACACAAACACGGAGACCGACAGAGAGAGAGGCAGATAAAGAGACACACAGAGAGACACACACACAGAGAGAGAGAGAGAGAGAGAGAGAGAGAGAGAAACAGCTGTTTGAAGGAGTGACAAGGGCTCAGATTAGAGAGAGAGACAGAGAGATAGAGACAGAGAGAGAAAGAGAGAGAGAAGGAGAGACAGAGAGGCAGACAGAGAGAGAGAAAGAGAGACAGAGACAGAGAGATAGAGAGACAGAGACAGGGAGATAGACAGAGAGAGAGTGAGACAGAGAGACAGCTCTTTGGAGGGGTGACAAGGGCTCAGATTAGAGAGAGAGACAGAGACAGAGACACAGAGAGGAAAAGAGAGAGACAGAGAAAGAGCGTCAGAGAGAGAGACAGAGAGATTGAGAGAGACAGAGACAGAAACGAGAGACACAGAGAGAGACAGAGAGACGGAGACAGAGAGACAGAGAGAGAGAGAGACAGAAAGACAGAGACAGAGAGGAAAAGAGAGGAAAAGAGAGAGACAGAGAAAGAGCGTCAGAGAGAGAGACAGAGAGATTGAGAGAGACAGAGACAGAAACGAGAGACAGAGAGAGAGACAGAAAGACAGAGACAGAGAGATAGAGACCGACAGAGAGACACAGAGACAGAGAGAGAAAGAGAGAGACAGAGAGAGAATGTTTTCAGGCAGTTATGCCCTGACTTTGCTATTAATAAATAATTTGGAATGGCGGACTTTTTATCATAGGCTTTTCTTCTCCTATTTTCCCCACAACAACAATCCTGTGTGTGATTGGCTCTCTCAGCCCCACCCAGATGGCTTTCATGCCTAAGGCAGGACTAGAACTCCGGGTCTTCTTGTGATTGGCCCAAAGTCACCTAGCTGCCTTTCATGCCTAAGGTGGGACTAGAACTCCCCGTCTCCTGGTGATTGGCCCAAAGTTACCCAGGTGACATTAAAGCCTAAGGCAGGACTAGAACTCACCATCTCCCGGTGACTGGCCCAAAGTCACCCAGCCGGCTTTCATTCCTAAAACAGGACTAGAACTCACCGTCTCCTGGTGATTGGCCCAAAGTCACTCAGCGGCTTTCATGCCTAAGACGAGACTAGAACTCCCCGTTTATAACTAACCCCTAAATAGATAGTAAATAACAAAATAATAAGTTACACTGCTTGATAAACTTTTCTGCTTGCTTTAACCCCAAAAGCCAGAACTTTTGGAGAACGTTATGAAAACTGGAACCACAACAGCTTCAGTCTTCTGCTCCAAAACACTGGTTCTTAACAGGATAGCAGAATGGGACCTTGCAGGTCATCTAGTCCAACCCCCTGCTCGAGTAGGAGGCCCTATCCCATGATAGGGGCCATGACAACAAACGGTTGTCGAATCTCTTCCTGAAAGACTCTGGCGGCCCTCCTGGTCGCTAGGGACAGACCAGAAACAAACCACAGCCCCAGAACAGACTTACGCTGTTGAAGATTTGCAAGCCATCATGTCCGCCGGAGACGAAGATGCGGCCTTCGAAGACCGTGACGCCGGCTGCGCTGCGATTGGAGCTCATTGGGGTTCCCACCGTCCACCTTCACAAGGTCAGCAAAGGAGAGGGGGAAGTTGCGGTAGTGGCACACACACCTCACCAATGGCATTCGGGGATACTCACTTGTCCGTCTCAGGCGAATAGGCCTCCACCGAATTCAGGGAGGAGGTGCCGTCGTAGCCCCCACAAACGTAGATCTGTCCGTCCAGGACCACAGTCCCCATCGCACTGAAACAAGGCAGAGACCAGAGACTTCAGGACGACCGACTTTTCAAAAGTGTGGCTCAGCCACCTCGATTTTAAGAGGGGAGGATTCCCGCTCCTCGAATTCCCGGCCAACGCGCTTGGGACCCCCTTCCAGACCCGTGGGAAGCCCACCCGCCCACGCACCTCCGTTTGCTGTTCATGCTGCCCACCCTGGACCAGGAATCCGTCTCGGGGTTGTAGACTTCCACGGTGCTCAGCCGCCACTGCCCGTCGTATCCCCCAATGGCGTACAAGAGTCCATTCAGCACGGCCACGCCCACCCGGCTGCGTGCCGTGGTCATTGGCTGGCACTTCTCCCAGTGGTTGGCTACGGGGTCGAAGACTTCCACCACGTTCAGCGAATCCCCTGCGTAGAAATTTGCTGCTGGCGTTTTAAAAAGCGATCGGCAAAACTGCCCCTATACGGGCGGCCAGCCGTAACTCTGTGAACTCAGAAGGTGTTACAGGTAGTCCTCGACTTACGACCATAACTGAATCCAAAGGTTTTCACTGTGAAGCAAGACGGTTGTCAAGCGAGCTGCCTCATTTTACCTACTTTCTCGCCGTAGTTGTTAAGTGAATCATTGTTGTTAATTTAATACAGGCATGAAAGCCAATCGGGTGACTTTGGGCCAACCACCAGGAGACGGGGAGTTCTAGTCCCACCTTAGGTGTAAAAACCAATCGGGTGACTTTGGCCCAATCACCAGGAGATGGGGAGTTCTAGTCCCGCCTTAGGTATAAAAGCCAATCGGGTGACTTTGGGCCAATCACCAGGAGACGGGAGTTCTAGTCCCGCCTTAGGTGTAAAAGCCAATCGGGTGACTTTGGGCCAATCACCAGGAGACGGGGAGTTCTAGTCCCGCCTTAGGTGTAAAAGCCAATCGGATGACTTTGGCCCAACCACCAGGAGACGGGGAGTTCTAGTTCCGTCTTAGGTGTAAAAGCCAATCGGGTGACTTTGGGCCAACCACCAGGAGACGGGGAGTTCTAGTCCCGCCTTAGCTGTAAAAGCCAATCGGGTGACTTTGGGCCAACCACCAGGAGACGGGGAGTTCTAGTCCCGCCTTAGCTGTAAAAGCCAATCGGGTGACTTTGGGCCAACCACCAGGAGACGGGGAGTTCTAGTGCTAGTTTTATCCCAAAACCAACGTTCACTTCCAGGTCTTGGCAAAAACACAAAAACGCCCCATTAAAATCTTCCTCAACCACCGCAGCATCCACTTAATGACGGCAGATTCACTCAACGATCCTGGTGACTCGCTTAGCAACTGCTGCATTAAAAAAAAGTCATAAACCTGGATCGACCCAGGGAGGAGCTGCTTTAGGAACTTCACGACTAAAGACCACAGCTGGCAGGTTTTGTTAATGGTCGTAAATTGAGGATGACCTGTCTGGAGCTCAACAGGTGACGGAATTGAAAGTTACCTGCCGAATTGAGTCCTCCCACGGCGTAGATCAAGCCGGCGATGGATGTGCAGCAACGGGGCCGTGTCTTGAAAGCGAGGAGAGGCCGCCGGCGCTCTGGCATGAGGTGGTAGTCTTTGGCTTCATCCACGAGGTCCCTAAAGCAGATAAACCGTTGGAAGGGACCTCGGAGGTCATCCAGTCCAACCCCCTCCTGAGCAGGAGACTCTTGCAGCATTGCAGAATAACAGAGTTGGAGGGGACTTTGGAGATCACCTCGTCCAATTCCCCGCTCAAGAGAGGAACCCTTATGGAATTGTAAAATAATAGAGCTGGAAGGGATTTTGGAGGTCATCTAGTCCAGCCCCCTGAGCCAAACAGATGAATGCGATTCTTGTGCTGCCTTTCATGAAACCTTGTCCCGGGAGGAATCCTTGAGATCATCAAGGCCAGGCTGCCAGGATTCCCAGCGATCGCCCTCATTAAACCATGGGCCTTGAGCCAAACTTCAAAAAGCTTCAAAGAGTTCACGAGGAGCGTGACCTGCGTGTAGCTGATTCTGAGACACGTCATTCACTGTCACCTTTGACCCTGGTTTCCCCCACACCCACCGGGTGCACCATAGTTCCTATTCTCCAATGAAACACGTCCATAGCCAAGAGTCATCAATCATGTTCTCCAATTAGAGATCTGCACAGCAGAAACTCCGGTCGCCTAGTTATCATCTTTGCAAGATATGAGTGGAATGCACTTTCGATTCCAAACTGCCGCACTGCCCTTTCAAACTCCTCCCCTTTCTGTGGGCAACTATAAAACAGTCACATAAAATGTTTTATGAGTTGACGCAACCTTCGTTTCGTGCAGAAATAGGATTAAGACACCCATGACGACAGGCAAGGATTTAAAATACAGAGGTACCAATTTAGGAAGAGCGGCATTTCATTCTATACGAAATGATTGTCTTTTTATATTTGTATCTCTGTGTGCGAACACACAGTATATACCGTGTAATAAACTATACCGCGTAGTATGTACTATATTGTATAACGCATGCAAAATGTTTCCGTCTTCCCGCGGTTTGCCTTGAAATAATTTCTTAAAGCACCCAGATCGCGCTCAGTTTTGCATTTTTAAAGGCGGCAGACTTTATTACAGAGGGGTTTAATTTATTTATGGGTTTTATTTATTTTATTGTCAGAAGGAAGGTCAGTGGTGAATAATAATAACCAGATCGCCATAAGAAGCACAGCTGGGGCAAATAACCCCCAAAGGCTGAATACATTAGCTTTTAAATCAAAGCCACTGAATCATTCATCCGCTGTAAATAATTGCGAGATTCCTAGCCGGAGCGCTACAGGGAATCCTCACCGGGAGACCGGAAGGATAACTGAGGCACTCAATTTCTGCAACCAGCCCTGGGTGAACAGCAGCCAACGAAAGGCCGAGGCGTCGTAAATGGAAAGAAATGGGTCCATGTTCCCATCAGTTTCCTTTCAGAATTATACAAAATTGTACCCAGCTGCAAAAGGCCTAATACTAACAGTTGCAAACCTGGAGTTGTTTGTAAAAATACAGCTTGGTCCTGGACTTATGACCACAATGGAGCCCAAGGTTTCCGTTGCTAAGCCAGACTGCTGTAAAGTGAGTTTTGCCCCCATTCTAGGACCTTTCTTGCCACTATTAAGTGAATCACAACTGTTAAGTTAGCCACATGGTTGTTAAGTAAATCTGGACCCCTCCCCCCTTGATTTGGCTTGTCAGTCGGTCGCAAAAGGGAATCATGTGATCCCCCCTACTGGGAAACGGCAACAACAGCCCTGGAATGTTTTTCGACTTATGACCATTTTTCAGATTTGCGACCATCGCAGCTTCCCCGTGGTCACCTGATCAAAACTCAAGGCGCTCGGGCACTGACTGGTACTTGCCACGGCTGCAGAGCCCTGGGCGTCACGTGACCCCATCTTGTGACCTTCTGATGAGCCAAGTCAATGGGGAGGCTGGGTTCACTTAACAACCATGTGACTAACTCAACAAGTGCAGGGCTTTACTTAACGACGGTGGCCGGAAAGATCATAAAATGGTGGAAAACTCAGGTTGAAACTTCCTCATTTAGCAGTGGAAAATTGCGGTCGTAAGTCATGTTTGTATGCTGCACTTGGCTGTTGCCTTCCTTCCTTCCTATTTTTCTCCTTCTCCTTCTCCTTCCCTCCCTCCCTCCCTCACCCTCCCTCTTTCTTTTAATCCTCCTGTTTTCCCTCTTTCTTTCCTCTTTTCTCCCTTGCTCTTCCTCCCTTCCTCCCTCACCCCCCTTCCTATCTTCTCTCTCCTTTCTTCCTCCCTCCCTCCTTCCTTTCTTCCCTTGCTCTCCCTTCCTCCCTTTCCTCCCTCCCTCCCTCCTTTCCTCCCTTCCTTCCTTCCACCCTCCCTGTTCCTCCCTCTCTCCTTCCTTCTCTCCTTTTCTTCCTTTCATCCCTCCCTCCCTCCCTCCTTTGCTCTCTTCCTCCCTTCCTTCCTCTCACCCTCCCTCCTTCCTTTCTTCCTTCCCTCCCTCCTTCCTTTCCTCTTTCTTCCTTCCTCTCACCCTCCCTCTTCCTCCCTCCTTCCTTTCTTCCTTCCCATCTTCCTTTCTTCCCCCCTCCCTTCCTTTCTTCCTTCCCTCCCTCCTTCCTTTCCTCTTTCTTCCCTTCCTCACACCCTCCCTCTTCCTCCCTCCCTCCTTCCTTTCTTCCTTCCCTCTTTCTCTTCCTCCCTCCCTCCTTCCCCCTTCCTTCCTTCCCTTCCTTCCTATTTCCTCTCTTCCTCCCTCTCTTCAGCATATTGTGGCCATTGTATCGCGAAACCTCTCCCAGCAGAGGGAGGGAGGGAGGGAGGGAGGGAGAGGGGTGTGCGTGTGTGTGTGTGTGTGTGTGCGTGTGTGTGTGTCCCCTCCCGCGCCTTTCCTCCTCCTCCCCCCGGCCCACCTGCACTTGTGGCAACTGCGGACGAGGTCATCCTGCTGCACGCGGTCAGTCAGGAACTGCGGCCGGCAGAGGGGCAGGCGGATCCTGGACAGGAGCTCCGGCAAGCAGGCCTCCCGCTGTTCCCGGTCGTACCTGACCCAGGCCAGGGCGGCTTCGTAGACCTGGCGGGAGGAGAGAGAGAGAGAGTGAAGGCGGGAGGCTCAGCATCCAGGTGAGCCGCTTCCCCTACAGGTAATGCCCGGCGCAGGTCACAACGGGCCCCTTCCGCCAGCCCCCCCCCAGGTTTGATCTCAGTACAGGTGGTTCTCGACTTATGACCACAATTCAGACCAAATATGTATGTCGCTCGGGGAAACATCGGGTTAAGTGGGGTTTCCTCCCCCATTTTTAACGCACAAAGGCGTTGTTAAGTGAACAACCTCTGTTGTTAAGCGAGCCTGGCTTCCCTGTTGACTTTGCTGGTCAGAAGGTCGCAAAAGGGCATTACGTGACACTGCAACCGTCGTAAATATGAACCAGTGGCCAAGCGTCAGAATGTAAATCACGCGACTGTAGCGGCGCTGCAACGGTCGTAAGTGTGAAACATGGTCGTAACGTTTTTTTCAGCGCCAGGGTAACGTTGGTCACTGAACTCTTGTTAAGTCCAGCAGATGACCTCCTCTATGGCACTTATGCCTCTTCTTGGTTTTGTTGTAAAACACAGGTAGTCTTCGACTTACAACGGTCCATTTAGTGACCGTTCAAAGTTACAACAACACTGAAAGAATTTACAATGGTCGTGTTCCTCACACTTATGACCGTTGCAGCATGCCCCCTGGTCACACGATCCACATTCAGCAATCAAAATTGTCCTCTTGATAGCTGACTCGTATTTATGATGGTTGCCGCATCCTGGGTCGCCTGGTCCCCTTTGGGGACTGACTGCAAAGCAGCCTCAATGGGGAAGCTAGATTCACTTTACAACAATGTGATTCACTTAACAACTGCTGTGGTTTACTTAACAACCATGGAAAGAAAGGTTGCAAAACGGGGCAATGATCAATGGCAATCTGGGGCTCAATTAAGGTGGAGGGCAAACCTGGTCATAAGTCACCATTTTAAGCCACCGTCGTAACTTTGAATAGTTGTTAAACAAATCAGCATTAAGCCAAGAACTACCTATATGGAATAATAGGGTGTGAATAATTGAACTTGCACGAAATTTACCCTTTCGTATCCACGGAGTGTGTCCAAGTAGTCCTTGACTTATGACCATTCGCTTAGTGGGCATTTGAAGTTATGATGGCACTGAGAAAAGGGACATGACCGTTTTTCGCATTGCAACATTCCCCACGGTCACATGATCAAAATTCAGATGCTTGGAAACTGGCATGTACTTATGACAGTTACATGGGATCAAGCATTTGCAATTTTCCTGGCTGGCATCCGACAAGCAATGCGACCAAACGGGGCACCCTGCAACGCAGCGATTTGCTTAACAAATGAGGGGAAAAAAGCTTGTAAAACCAGGGAGAGCTCGTTACTAAACGGGGCGCTGCTCACTTTGCAACTGCCTCGCTTAGCAACAGAGTTTTGGGCCATACGCTGAGGACTACCTGCATTTTCTACCTTGCCTTAAAGATGTCCAGCATTGTCGAGTTGTTGTTTTTTTCCCCTTTCCTTTCCTTGTGCCTATAATTAATTATTGCACAACACACCTTGGGTCTTCCTCAGTTGCGGGTTCTTGTGTGGACTTTTGTCAAGCTCCCGCCGCAGCTGGGCAGGATGAAGGATGAAGGAACCCCACCGATTACAGGAAATTCCCTTTTTTCCTTTGGGCCTGGGATTTTGGAAACCAGCATCTTGGAAAGCGCGCAAGAGGAATTTCCCGGACAGATTTATAATCTGCTAACGGCATTAAAAATGTGTTTTGAATTCCTCCTCCTCTGGTTTCCCACCATCTGGACTTCATGCAGTCAAAGAGGAAACCAGTTCCTCTCCGGTTTCTCGTTGGTTCCTGTCTGCTCTCCCTCCCCTTCTTTTCTCCTGATTTCTCACAAACCCAGGGAGTCCTCGGCTTACGGCCTCAATGGAGCCCGGCGTTTCCCTTGCTGAGCAGAGCAATTCGTTGGGTGGATTTTCGCCCCGTTTGACAACTTCTCCCGCCACACTTAAAGGGAATTGCGTTGAGTTAGCACCACACGACCGTTAAGTGAATCCAGCTTCCCCCATCGACAGCGCCCCCCCCCGGGGGAACCACGCGGCCCCTGGGGACACGGCGGCCGACATAAATACGAGTCAGTTGCCAAGCACCTGCCTTTTTGATGGTGCGAGAAGGGGATGTGTCGCAAGTGTGAAAAATGGTCGTAAGTCACTTTTTTCAGTGCCGTTGTTACTTCGAATGGCCACTGAATGAATGGTTGTAAGTCAAGGAGTATCTATAGTTACCTTCCTTGTATAGTTCAGGGGTCTCCAACCTTGGCCACTTTAAGATTTGTGGACTTCAACTCCCAGAATTCCTCAGCCAGCAAAGCTGACTGAGGAATTCTGGGAGTTGAAGTCCACACTAACTAGAAAATTCTGGGAGTTGAAGTCCACGCTGGCTGAGGAATTCTGGGAGTTGAAGTCCACGCTGGCTGAGGAATTCTGGGAGTTGAAGTCCACGCTGGCTGAGGAATTCTGGGAGTTGAAGTCCACGCTGGCTGAGGAATTCTGGGAGTTGAAGTCCACAAGTCTTAAAGTGGCCAAGGTTGGAGACCCCTGGTATAGTTGGTCAGGAAAACGAAAACCCGGAGCGTATTTTAGGGTCTGGAAGGGGCCCCACCTGCTCCTCCAACTTCACGTGCAGTTCATCCCGGGAGGTCAGCTCCAGGACGTCGTCGTAAGGCAGAGCCAAGAACTCCTCCGACATGGAGACCTCCACGAAGTGCTGGTGGACAAGCTGTTGGCGGCCTCGTACAGGACGGCGCACATCATGGTCTCCGCATGAACTGGCGCACGCCCAGGCAGTTCTTGGGGTGAAGCCTTTGGACAGCAGAGAGAGAGAGAAGGGGGAGGAGGGTTGAGCGGAAAACATCTTTCCTCTTGGCCTCCTTTCCAAAGGCTAACCTGGGCTGAGCTACTTCCCTTTCCAAGCCCAGAGAAGCAAAGGCTGCCATCTGCTGGGACAAAACAGCATAACGTGCGAATGGCCTTGGGGGACAGAGGGAAAAAAAGGGGATTAGGAAACAATTAGACAAGGGAGGCAGGAGCAGCCGCCGCCACCACCACCCCAGCAGCTAAAGAAGGGCCGATCCTAATGGGTCAACTGGATAACGCGGGCAGCAGCCCCCACCTCCTGGGATCCTACTGGATCTCTTCCCGTGCAGAGAGGAGTGGCCGGCATCAATCTCTTTGCCCTAAGGTTGCATTCGGGGAGCGCGGTTGTGCCGACACCATTTCGCCAAAAGCCATCATTTCCCGACCAGTGTGTGGCAAACAAAGCCCATTGCAAACTGGTGAAACAGCCACGCCATCTAATAGGCCTGCTTTACAACCGTAGACTCTATGAGGGTCATAACTCGAGGGCTACCCTGCAGTGTAAATTTCCTTGATATTTTTGGTCCCGGGAGATTGGAAATTCAAAAACAAGGCCGGGCAGCTATTTGACCGGGGATGGTTTAAGGTCTTCTGCCTTGAGCAGGGGGGGTTGGGCTAGATGACCTCCAAGGTCCCTTCCAACCGTAGGGGTTCCATTTCCAGATTTTTTTGGCATCCGCGCTCACCTCTCTTTGAGGAAGGAGCAACATGCATCCTTGATGTTCTGCAGCTGCAGGAAACTGGCTCCCATCAACAGAGACTGGACGTTTTGCTGATCTATGGCCAAATGCCCGTGGTAGGCAAAATTGATCAGAGCTTCCAGGGCGCTAAAATGGGGCGAAGAAGAGCCGATAGTTATTGATTTATTAATCAAATTCGTTTAACTTACCGCTTCACAAAAAGTGACTCGGAGGAGGGCGCAAATACCCAGTTTTAGTAACCCACGCCATCCAAAATACACGTATTGCTACGCAATTCGTAGTCCTTGCAGGTTCTAGATGTTCCTAAGGAACGCGCCATGCTTCTGGTCCTCAAGAAGGTAGAAATAAACTAGAAAACCACCACTTCTCCTGCGAAAGGGATGCCCCAGAAAGCCGGCAGTCAAAGGTCTTCCTTAATTGCTAGTTGCCTCTTATATAGGAAATTCAGAGGGGCGGCTGGATTGTTTACTTGCAGAACAGAACAGTAACTTTATTGTCTCTGAATGTCCACTATTCGTCGTGCCTTAAAGTGAAATTTCGTTGCATCCGCCTCTCAAAGGCTCCCCACCCTCCAATATACGCTACATAAACGCGACCAATAAAGGAATAAATACAAAACGATGCATGCACCCGCATGTTATACGACGCAGAGAAGCAAGGCAGCCTAGTTCAGATGCGTACGTATACGTGGCAGGAAAAATGAATCTTGCAAGTTTACCAGACGGGTGGCGTCAGGAGCAAAGACGTTTCAAGACCCAATCAGATAACATTATCAGGGGTGGAAGGAAGCGCTAGAAGCAAACCGTGTTCCCTTCTAGCACTGATGATGTTGAGTCATTGAATTTGAGTCATGAAACATCTGCAGGAACGAAACCAAGCTCAGAGAAAACCAAGGACCCCTCCCACTCCTCCTCCTCCTCCTCCTCTCCACAATCCCCTTCTCTCCTAGGCCTGATGACGTTACCTAGTTGGGTCATGAAATGTCCGCAAGAAACCCCACCATAAAATGAAATAAATTTGGCCCGTCCCAAGGGGGTACGGGAATCGTCCGGAGCCCCCCCGCAAAACCCTCTGCTTTACCTCGGATCCAAGCCCTGCATCACAATTTCATCCTGCTTGCATTCCATCATGTCGTTGGTGAACATGGCGTGGAAGTAAGGAATGGAGGCCGCCAGGACAATGCGGTGGGCGCTGAATTTGTGGTCTCCCACCTAGACAGGAAGAGAAGCAAGGCAGGAATCAATCCTTCGACTCGCAGCTAGGAACCGGCTAAAAGTCTCGTTTCGTCTGCAAGCTCTTCCCACAGTTTTTCTATTTTCTTTTCGGGAAAAAATAAAATAAAATAAAATAAAATGAAAGGACGCTCTCAAATCCAAATTGATTGGCGGTGAATGAAATACGCCCGTGTCGCGTTCTCCCACCCACCCATTTTTGAAACAATAAAGATTGGTTTGCAATTTTGCTTTGTGCTGGTGGCTTCCACACACACACACCCGAATTTCTGTCTGGGTTTCTGGGCTGGGCTCTCCTCCAACCGCCGACAATTCATGGATGGGGTGAGCATCCAAGGTTGACAAAATGCAGCCGGGTGCCAAGCCTCTTCACGGGGGGGTGCGGGTGGCGGGGGAATGACCCGCTGGAGAAAGATTGCCAGCCAGATTAAATCGCTTCTGTCTAACATGTATTTGGGTTAAATTCGGCTTATCTGATTCCGGTTTGCAGGAAGGCAAAATAGATTATTTAAAAAAAAAAAAAACCACCCAGGATGTCCAAAATGCAAAGGTTTGTAAGCAGAGTTTACAATCTGGCCCTGCCAGATATTCAAAAAAAACCTGACTCGTGTACAAAGACAGTCCTCGAATTGCAACCGTTCATTTAGTGACCGTCGAAAGAGACAAACAGCGCTGGAAGAAAGGGACTTATGACCTGTTTTGCACACGTACGACCAATGCAGCATCCCGCGCGGTCACCATTTGGACGCTTTGGCAACTGACTCGTATTTACGACGGTGGCAGCGTGCCAGGGTCGCGCGGCCCCCTTTGGCGACCTTCTGACAAGCGAAGTCAATGAGGAAAGGCAGATTCACTTAACAGCCGGATGACTGACGACCGCATCGATTCACTTAGCAACAAGAAAGGGTGTAAAATGGGGGTGGGGTAGAGGGCAAAGAAGGAATGTCTTACTTAACAACGGGCATTTGGGGGCTGAATTATGGCCGCCAACTCGAGGGCTAACTTGCCTTTTTTCCAGTCAGCCTGATTCCCTGTCATGGCCGAAAGAATAATTATTGTGCACTAACTAATCCTGATTTTGCCCTTCAGGGAATCTCTGGTTATCTCTGGTGCCCCAGAACCGGCCGGTTTGTCACCTCTAGCATACTTTAAATATATTTTATTAAATGCAGCCTTGGATTTTTGGCTACTGCAATGGGTCACGGCTCTGCCTCTCCTCCCAAGGCCAACTTCTCTGCGAAGGATGTTTTGGGTCACTACGTTAAGGGAAGGAAAACGATGCAGCCTGTTATGAAAGAGTGCAAAGCATCGTCTCGGGAGCCCCATACCCGCTTGGGGGTCCTGCACACCCCAGGTGCCCACCCACACGGAGAAATGGCAGAATCGGCTTACAGGCAGGAGAGGAGGCAGCAAGACGAAAGGCCCAGCCGGGCTCAGGCGGTGACACAGAGCTCTAGGTTTTCCAACCATTGGGGGTCGGGGGTGGGTGGGGGTCACAGAAAAGACGGGCTGTATCGATAGGAGAGAATATGTGCAACTCAGGGCTGAACTGAGGGGAGTCCTTGGTGCTCTCTGAGCCGGGCGGTTTCCTTGCAGACGTCTCACGACCCATCTAGGGAACATCATCAGTGCTAGAAGAAAGGAAAGAAAGAAGGAAGGAAGGAGGAAAGGGGAGAAGGAAGGAAGGAAGGAAGGAAGGAAGGAAGGAAGGAAGGAAGGAAGGAAGGAAGGAAGGAAAGAAAGAAAGAAAAAGAAAGAAGCAGGGAGGGAAGGGAGGGGGAGAGAGGGAGGAAAGAAAGGAAGGAAGGAAAGAAGAAAGGAAGGTGAAAAGGAGGGAAGGAAGGAAAGGAAGAAAGAAGGAAGCAGGGAGGGAAGGGAGGGGGAGGGAGGGAGGAAAGGAAGGAAGGAAAGAAAAAAGGAAGGAAGGTGAAAGGGAGGGAAGGAAGGAAAGAAAGAAGGGAGGAAGCAGGAAGGGGGAGGGAGGGAGGAAAGGAAGGAAGGAAGGAAAGAAAAAAAGGAAGGAAGGTGAAAAGGAGGGAAGGAAGGAAAGAAAGAAGGGAGGAAGTAGGAAGGGGGGAGGGAGGGAGGAAAGGAAGGAAGGAAGGAAAGAAAAAGGAAGGAAGGTGAAAGGGAGGGAAGGAAGGAAAGAAAGAAGGGAGGAAGTAGGAAGGGGGAGGGAGGGAGGAAAGGAAGGAAGGAAGGAAGGAAAGAAAAAAGGAAGGAAGGTGAAAAGGAGGGAAGGAAGGAAAGAAAGAAGGGAGGAAGCAGGAGGGAAGCGGAGGGAGGAAAGGAAGGAAGGAAGGAAGGAAGGAAGGAAGGGGAAGGAAGGAGTGTGGAATCCTTAGTGCTCTCTGAGCTGGGTGGTTTTCCTGCAGACGTTCTATGACCCAACTAGACCTAGACGGAAGAAGAGTTTCCAGGGAGGAGGAAGAGGAGGAGGGAGAGGAAGATGACTTCTATAAGCTTAGTGGCTTTCTTTTCATGGCGCAACTAGGGAACATCATCAGTGCTGGATTGGAGGAGGGTTTGAAGGGAGGAGGAGGAGGAAGACTGTGGGGTCCTAGGGGGTCTCTGAGCTGGGGGTTTTTCTTGCAGACGTTTCATGATCCAACTGGGGAACATCATCAGTGCCAGAAGGGAGCAGGGTTTGTAGAGAAGAGGAGAAGGCGGGGGAGGAGCTCTCTGATCTTGGTGGTTTTCCTACAGCCGAACCACGGAACCACACTGAGAACATGGACAAGGCAAGGCACTTGGACATCAACAGAGAGCAAAACCCCTCTCCGTTCGGAGGACGTTCCCTTGCTGGGTCACGAAACGCCTGCAAGGAAACCACCCTCCTCAGAGGGCACCAAGGACCCCCACAGCTCAACCCGGAGCAACGAACACCCTCTCCTAATCAAGACCGGCCACGTTTCCAGCGCTCTGCAGTTCCCAGAGCCTAAAACGTGCTTCCGAAATCAGACGAACCTCTCCTCTGCTTTTATTTTATTTTATTTTTATTTTTCAAAGGATCTGCTGTGCCAGACAGGCGGGGACGAGGCAGGTAGAGAGAAACGGCGGTCCAGCAGGGGCTATTTATGCCAGGAAAAAGCAACGAGGCCTAAAATTGCCGGATGAATCAGAGTCACAGAACATCCTCTTGAGTAGAAGGGCCCCATTAACTTCGGCCAGTCGTGATCTTAGACAACAACAAAATGACAGGCTGAGCGCACAACACAATCAAAAGCGGGTGCGTGCATGCGGCAGGGGCCTTATTAATGGCGGGGGAGAGAAATCTCTTTGCGGCATTTGCTGAAGGACGCGGAATGAGGCTGGTCTTCCGTAAGGCAGGGTCTCCGACGTTGGCCACTTTACGACTTATGGACTTCAACTCCCAGAATTCCCACAGCCAGCGCAAGTGCGCTGGCTGTGGAATCTGGGAGTTGAAGTCCAAAGTCGTAAGTGGCCAACGTCGAGACCCTGCCACAAGGAGGCATCTTAACCACTTTCTTACAGGTCTGAACACGTGCCATACTCAAACGGCCATTCTCAGTCAGCCAGCCTGGTGACTCTCTGGCGAGAGGCAAAGTCGTCACAATCTGGAACACTGGACAGCACACAGCAAGGTCATTTGGTCAATGGAGGTCAAGGTGAAGTACCATGAGTCGGAAAAATCCAAGGAACGGATGTAAAAAGGGGACCTCAAGGAGAAGCAGTTTGGCTACAAGAAACTAGCAGACAGTGAGTTCTAGACGTGCCTTAGGCAGGAAACCGAGCTGCATTATTTTAGGCGAATCACCAGGAGACGGAGAGTTCTAGTCCCACCTTAAGCAGGACAATCAGTTGGATAGCTTTGAGCTGATCACCTGGAGATGGTAAGTTCTAGTCTTCCCTTAGACATGGAAGCTGACTGACTGATTTTTGGCCAATCACCAGGAGACAGGGAGTTCTAGTCCCGCCTTAGGCATGAAGGACAGCTGGGTGACTTTTGGCCAATCACCAGGAGACAGGGAGTTCTAATCCCGCCTTAGGCATGAAGGACAGCTGGGTGACTTTGGGCCAATCACCAGGAGGCTGGGAGTTCTAGTCCCACCTTAGGCATGAAAGGCGGCTGGGTGACTTTTGGCCAATCACCAGGAGACAGGGAGTTCTAGTCCCGCCTTAGGCATGAAGGACAGCTGGGTGACTTTTGGCCAATCACCAGGAGACAGGGAGTTCTAATCCCGCCTTAGGCATGAAGGACAGCTGGGTGACTTTGGGCCAATCACCAGGAGGCTGGGAGTTCTAGTCCCACTTTAGGCATGAAAGGCGGCTGGGTGACTTTGGGCCAGTTGCACTCTTTGAACCCAACCCAACCTCACAGAGTTGTTGTTGTTGTTGTGCAGAAAAGAAAAGAAGGAAGCACGGGAGATATTCCCCGCCTTGAGTCGACCGAAACGTATAAGAACAGGTGGGCTAAACTCGTGAGACGCAGGAGCAGCAGGACCCCCTGAAAAAGATCTCGGTGACTCATGGATGAAAGCCGAAGAGGAACCAAAAATATCCTGCCACTGCCGGAAAGGTAAATGCCATCCCAGCGCGCATGAGAAGTATAATTCCTCTTCACACCCTGAACATCAGCACCGCTTCTTGGAAATGCCTCCCAGGAAAAAGGGACATTGAACAAAGAGGTCTCTACTCAGAAAAGGGGTATTTTTAGCCTGGAGAAAACAGCCGACAGACATGATAATTGAACGGACAAGACATAGCAGACAGCACACCCTGTTCTGCGTCGTTGCAGGGGGGGGAAAAAGCCACACACACACACACAAAGACACACACACATAAGCCAAGCAACTACAAGTAGTCCTCAACTTACAACCACAGTTGTGCCCAAACTTTCTGTCATTAAGCAGGACCGTTGTTAATTTTTACCCATTTTACGAGGACTACCTGTGCGGGCGTTTTTCAAAACCAACACCTTTGTAAGCTGCCCAGAGTTACTTTGAGATAAGAAAGGCAGGCGTATAAATTTTATCAATAAATAAAATAAATAAACCCTCTGATGTTGTACAGTTAGAGGAATTCAGTCTTTGCGAATAATCTCACAGCCACAATCGGGCGCAAAAGTTTAGTTGCTAACTTTTGTTCGTTCCATGTTATGACCTTCCTTGCCGCCGTTGTTAAGTGAATCACTGTGGTTGTTAAGCCAGTCACATTGTTGTTAAGCGAATCTGGGTTCCCCGTTGAATTTGCTTGTCAGAACGTCGCAAAGGGGATCACGTGACCCACTGTGATGGTCGTAAATGCGAATCAGTTGCCAAACACCTGAATTTTGATCACGTGACCACGGGGATGCTGGAACGGACGTAAGAAGTGGACCCAAGCCATGTTTTTCAGTGCCGTCGTAACTTTGAATGATTGCTACATGAATGGTTATAAGCTGAGGAGCACCTGTGTAAGGTTTAAAAGGCAAGGAAGGAGATTTCAGCTGGACAACGGCTGAATGGCCAGAGAAAGGGGGTCAATCACCTGGTGTGAGGAATGGTGGCAGGATTTGGGTTCGGCTCGTTTAATGAAAAGAAGGACCAGGGGTGATAGGACGGCAATCTCCCAATATCTGAGGGGCTGCCCCAAAGAGAAGGGGTCAACCTATTCTCTAAAGTCCCTGAAGGCAGGACGAGAAACAACGGATGGACGCTAACCAAAGAGAGAAGAGAGACTTGGAAGTAAGGAAAAACTTCCAGACAGTGAGAACAATTAACCAGTGGAACTGCCGGCCACCAGAAGTTGTGGTTGCTCCTTCACTGTTTTTTAAAGAAAAGACTGGACAGCCATTTTCCTGAAGCGGTATAGAGTCTCCTGCTTGAGCAGGGGGGCGGACTAGATGACCTCCGAGGTCCCCTCCAGCTCTGCTATTCCGTTCTGGTGGAATCTCAGTAGCTGGAGGGTTTTAAGCAGAGGCTGGAAGGCTTCATGCTGGGAATGGGGTTGGGCTAGATGACCTCTAATATCCATTCCAGTCCTTTTACGTTCTGATTTTATGGCAGGGTTTATATACCTCCCCTTTTGGGGTAGATTGAGGCGGGGCCATCGGAAATGAAACAATAGTGTAGCATCAAGCATCAAAAACATAACATGACCCTCTGACTAAGCACAGAAGCTCTTTGTTGCTCGCAGACCATAAGGCCTTAAGAAGCGGCGATGGTCTACTTATATAAACGATAAATGGATTCCGGAGGCTGAAAAGAAGAATTGTAGGAAATGGCCTCTTTGGAGGCTTCCTAGAAACGTTTAATTGCTAGGAAGAAAGTTGCTGGACTCATCCCAAGGCTAATGGATGATGTCCTGGACTTGTGAACCAACTCCCCCCTCGCACTGATGAGGTTGCCTAGTTGGGTCATGAAATGTCCGCAAAGAAATAATCAAGCTCATAAGAGCTCCATGGACTCCTCTTCATCATCATCATCAAACTGATGATGCTACCTAGCTGGGTCATGAAACGTCTACAAGAAAGCGGTCAAGCTGAGACAGCAACTAGGATTGCACAGAAAGAGAAACCCAGATAAGAAAGGATTAAACCCAGACAAATAATGGCGCAAAAAACAATACTCCAATAATCCTGGAACTACCAGGCGACGGGGACGTACTCCCGGCAGGGCAAACCGATCTACTGTATGTAAACAGAGAGCAACCCCTCTGTAACTGATGTTAACTAGCGAGATCACAAAATGTCTGTAAGAAAACAACTCAGAGACCACCAAGACCACCCCAAAATTGTCCTCCTCCACCATCCTGCAAACGCCACTCCCTCTACTACTGAAGATGTTACCTATCTTGATAACGAAACGTTTGCCAGAAATCAACCAAGTGCAGAAAACACTAAGGACCTCCCAATTTCCTCCTCCTCCATTCCTCCCTCCCTCCCTTCTAGCACTGAAGATGTTCCCTAGCTGGGTCATGAAACGTCTGCAAAAAAAACCCACCAAGCTCAGACAGCACCAAGCACCCCACAATCTTCCTCCTCTCCGCACACCTCACTCTCTGCTAGCATGGATGATATTACTTAGTTGGGCTATGAAATGCCTACAAGAAAACCACCCAGCTCAGAGACCACCAAGCACCCCATAGTTCAACCCCGATCTTCAAATATTTTCTTCTGTGGGAAGAATAATTTTCTACGTTTGAAGGATTTAAAACACAATGAAAACCTTGGATAGACCTTCCAAAGGAGCTTTTATTTCAAGAGGCAACTGGACTTTCTGGTTTTTCTCTGAAGACGTTTCACTCCTCATCCAAGAAGCTTCTTCGGCGCGTCAGTTCTTGCACGAAAAGCCAAAATGTCTTCAAAGAAAAACCAGAAAGCCCAGTGGGCCCCTTGAAATAAAAGCTCCTTCGGGTCAACCATGACCTGGAGGACTGAGAATCTCCACAGTCCTTTGATAGGCAAGACTGGAATAATCGGGGAACGGCGCTCACCCTGTCAGATCACCCTTGTTACTCTCAATGCAGCTAATAACCTGACTAACGGAAAGCATTCCTTTCGTGAGTCATTCAATTCTTGGAAAAATATCTTGTGTGCAAAGCTAACATATGCAACGGGAGATGAAGTACCAGAAACTGGGCTGCAATTAAAATCTAATTTCCACAGACTTCTCCGCAAGAATATGTAAAAACCAGGCATAATTATCATCTGTTTTGTTTTTACAGTCAAGCCCCCGTAAAGTAGCCTGCGACACATTCTTAAGAGGTGATGCGATGCATTCTTAAGAGGTGGTGCGATGCACAGTGCACAACGCTACGCCAGAGGGGCTACACCCAATATTTGGGACATTAATCATCTCGACAGTGACGTCATGCCCAGAATGACACAGGGGAAGAAAAGTGTCGGAAACAGAATTTTAATTGGCAAAGGGTGAAAAAGGAAAACCTATCGAATGCAGCTGGTCCTGGACTTACAACCGTTCATTTAGTGACCAAAGTTAAAATGGCACTGAAAAAAAGGGACGGATGACTGTTCGTAGCATCCATCTATGATCATGTGATCAAATTCAGACATATGGCAACTGACTCATATTTACGACGGTTGCAGTGTCCCGCGGGGGTCACACGATCCCCTCTTGCAACCTTCTTGACGAGCGACGTCAATGGGGAAGTCGGATTCCCTTAACAACCGTGTGACTCACTTAACTGCGGGGATTCACTTAACAAAGGGCAAAACTCACTCAACAAATACCTCACAACAGATAGCAACAGATCTTTGGGGCTCAATTGTGGTCATAAGCCAAGGACTACCTGCACATCTATTTCTTTCATAATTTTGTGGGCGTTTTTTTTTTTTTAATGCGTAGCAGCATCCTAGCCACTGTAGGGAGAACGGAATATATTAGTAGGCAATTGTTTGACCTCATTTGTTTAATGACCTTCCCTGCACTAGAAAGGGTGCGGAGAAGAGCAGCTAAGATGATTAGGGGGGGACTGGAGGCTAAAACATACGACGAATGGTGGCTGGAATTGGGTATGTCTAGTTTGGTGAAAAGAAGGACTAATGGGGGGACATGATAGCAGCCTTCCAATATTTGAGGGGCTGCCCCAAAGGAGCAGGGGGGATCAAGCTATTCTCCAAAGCACCAGAAGGCAGGATATGCAGCAATGGATGGAAATTAATCAAGGAGAGAAGAAACCTGAATCTAAGGAGAAACTCCCTGACAGTGAGGACAATTAACCAGTGGAACAAATTGCCTCCAGAAGCTGTGAGTGCTTAAAAACACAGGAGGCTTTTAAGAAGAGACTGGAGAGCCAGCCATCTGTCTGAAATGATATAAGGTCTCCTACCTCAACAAGGGGTTAGGTGAGAAGACCTCCAGGGTCCCTTCTGAATCTGCTATTCTATGCTATTCTATGCTATTCTATGCTATGCTATTCTATTCTATTCTATGTTATGCTATGTTATGCTATGCTATTATATGCTATATTCCATTCTATTCTCTTCCTATTCCTTATTCTATTCTAATTCTATTCTATATTCCATTCTCTTCCTAATCCTTATTCTATTTTCTATAGTCTATTCTATATTCTATTATATATATTCTGCATTCTACTCTGTTCTATTTTATTCTATGTCATATTATATTCTGCATTGTATTCTACTCTCTCTTCTCTTATTCTATTCCTATTCCTTAATCTATTTGATTTCCTATTCTCTTCCGTTTCTATTTTTATTATATTCTCTTCTCTTCTATTTTCCATTCCATTCCATTCTATATTCTATTATTTCTCTATTCCTATTCTGCTTTCTCCATTCCATTCTGTATCTTATTTTTTGGCATGGCCAGATATTTTCTATTTAAGCTCCAAACATCACCTTGTTGGTCAAGAAACTTTAAGAATTGAAGATTAAAAAATTTAAAAGGCAGGTGGTTTAAGAAATGGGGGTTTAGGGTCCTTTAAACTGGTGACGTTTTCAGCCCAAAGCCAAATATCCTCTTATTTTCTATATACAATTATCCTCTATGACATTTATACTACAGGGGGGCCTCGCTGTACAACCGTAATTGAACCACAATTTTCCACTAAGCCAGACAGCTGCTAAGTGAGCCTCATTTCATGACCTTTCTTGCTATGGTTGATAAATGAATTGTGCAGTTGTTAAAGGAATCCGGCTTCCCCATTGACTCTGCTCAACAGAAGTTTGCAAAAGGGGATCATATGATCCTAGGACATGCAACGGTCATAAATGCGAGTCAATTGTTAAGCAACTGAATTTTGGTCACCATGAGGACGCTGCAAGGGACGCAAGTGTGAAAAACGGTCAGAAGTCACTATTTTTCAGTGCCGTTGTAACTTCGGTCCCTAAACAGATGGCTGTAAGTCAAGGACTCTACCTGTAGTCTTCTATTCCTCAACCTTAACACACAAAACCTAGCAAGAAAGGGCTGATTTATTTGGTCAATTTATACCACTGCTTGTTTCTTCTACGTGAGTCTGAGAGGCGTCACCTGCTGAGAAAACACAACTGCAACACAAACAACCTGACCCAAAACATAATCACTAAAGCCACATAAAGCCAGACAACCCCCCCCCCAAAAAAAAGGGGGAGGCACCTAATCTGTAATAGAAGGCGCTCAATTTGGGAGAACCTCAGCAGCAACGGTGCTAAAATGAGGGGATACTCCTGCAAGGAATCAGGAAATCTGCTGGGGCCAGGACCCCTCTAGCCACCCTCCATTCCCTCTCCGCAAACCCCACTCCCTTCTAGCACGGATGATGTCACCTAGATGGGTCTTGAAACGTCTCAGAAAACAACCAAGCTCAGAGAGCACCAAAGATCCCACCAATGTCCTTCTTGCCAACCCCCACACCTCGTTCCCTTCTAGCCCTGATGATGTTGCCTAATTGGGTCATGAAACGTCTGGAAGAAAACCACCCAGCCCAGAGAGCCGCAAGGACCTCCACAGTCATTCTCCTGCCCCCACTCTTCCTCGCCTTCTCTTTCTTCTCCTCCCCTCCTTTCCCTCACCCTCCTCCTCCTTTCTCCCCCTCCCCCCATTCCTCCTCCTCCCCCTCCTCAATCCCCCACCCACCCATTTAGCACTGACGATGTTCCCTAATTGGGTCGTGAAAGCTCAGGGAGCATCAACGACCCTCAAGGGAGGCTCTACTCCCAGATATTGTAAATTGATCAGGTTCTTGAGCGGGGACGGTGGGGGAGCCCTAGGGGGTCCCAAAGGTCACCCAAACGTTCCCCCCGCCCCAGTTCTCCTCCCTTGCCCTCTCTCCCCTAATGCCCTCCCTATTCACCCCCTCCTTTTTTTCTCCTCTCCCTCCCCTCCCCTGGGTCCCCTTCCCTCCCTCCTGTCAATCACGGCCCCTCCACGGGCCCACCTTGAGGGTCACGTCGCACAGCTTCCCCTGCCGCCTGATCTCGCCCATCACCCCGTAGCCGCGGCTGGGCAGGTCGCCCACCGAGAAGTGCACCAGGTCCTCCGGGTCCAACTCCGGGTCCGGCCCCGCCGCCTCCAGCATCTCGTCGGCTTCCGCGCCAAAGCCGGCTCTGCCGGGACCAGCCGTCTTCCTCGCACGCTCGCCCGACGCGGTTTGGTTCCGCCCGGCCACCGTCGCTTCGCCGCCGTGAGATCGCCAGACCGGAAGCCAGTCAGGCCCCGCCCCCTCGTTCCGCCCGCGCTGAGCGGAAGCGCCCGTCGCCTCGGCAACAGAGCCTCCGGAAAAAGCTCGCACATGCGCCGTTGCCCCTCATTCCCTTCTGGAACCGGAGCTGGGGCGGTTTTATTTTTTCCCCGCTGAGAGGATGGCGGCGGGCCTCCTTTCGCCTCCGCCTCCGCCTGCGACCGGGCCCCGCTAGATCGCGACGGCGGATGGCGTTTCTCGACGGAAAGGCCCCGAGCCAGGGTAGGGGGCAGAGGCCAGGTGGATCCTCCGCGCCGCCCCTCCCCCGGGTCCCCCAAATGAGTCTGGGGGCGCTTGTGGGGGAGAGGAAGGGAGGCCCCGCTCGGCTTCGTCTCTTCCTTGGCCTCGGAGTGGGGAACTTCGGTTATTCTGCCTGGTCTTTCCGCCCCTTCCCTTCCCTCGGGGACCCTCTGCTGACCCTGAGGCATTTTTGGGGGGAGGGGGGGCGTTTTCTCTCTGGCAGCTCTTGTCCTCTTATCTTTGGATTTGGGGAGGGGGGCTTTTAATTGTAAGCAGCCCAGAGCCTGCCTCTACCTAACTATCTCTCTATATCTCTGTATAATCTTTCTGTATCTTATCTACAGTATATCAATGGTATCTATTATCTATAATCTATATCTATCACCTGTCCGTCTGTCTGTCTCTCTCCATCCATCCTTTTATCCCTCTATCATACATGTCTGTTACCCTATTTCTCTATCTTCTGTATCCATCCATCCATTATCCGTGTCTATTATCCTACCTAGCCAGCCATTGTATATATGTCTATTTTCCTATCTGTATGTCTATCCCATTTATCTGTTCATACTTGTTATGTATCTATTATATCTGTCCATCCATCATTCATTCTTGCCTATTGTCTCCATTGATCCATCCACCATATATGTCTTCTATCCATCCATCCATCATACATTCCTATCACTTCATCCATCAGCTGTAGAAGTCTGTCTATTCTAATACCTATCCATCCATATCTCATCTACCCTATTTATCCATCCATTCTACATGCCTTATATCCATCCATCCATGTCTATTCTATGTATATAATCTATCTATTCATCCATCTTCCATGCCTATTATCTCATCCATCCATCCATCCAACCACTGTATGTGTATTTTTTCTCTCTCAATCAGTCTATCTCTACCATCTATCTATCCTGAGCCTACTTATCAATCATTCATTTATCTATATTTTTAATATTTTCTATTAGTTTTCTATATTCTGTTTTATTGATCTATCATGTATCCATATTTATTTATATCCCATCTATCATTCCGCATATTGCATCTACCTTTCACAGTATCTATCTGTTATCTTTCAAATTTGTCTTTCTCATCTATTGTTACCCATAAACGAGACAGGTGACACATTAATCAAATAAATGTATTAATTAATTTTCTGTCTTATTGATTGATCTATCATTAATATCTGTCCCTTACATTGCATCTATTTTTGCATCTCTATTCATTATTTATATTCTGTGTTACTGATTTATCAACTAACATGGCATGTTTTGCATCTATCTCAGTTACATTCTGTCTTATTGATATCTGTTTATTGCGTCTATCACATTTACCTTTTGCATCTGTCATTATCTTTTACCTATCTCTCTTAATCATCTATATTCATCTTATTGATCTATCATCTTTCACATCTATTATCAGTTTTCTAACCATTCCGGTTAATTATATTCTTGATCTATCATTTATCACATCTTTCTGATTGCATCATTCATATCTTTAACAGATTTTTAACAGATAATCAGAATTGGAAGGGACCTTGTAGGTCATCTAGTCCACCCCCCCCGCCAAAGTGGAAGACCCTACACCATTTTTGACAAATGGCAGTCCAATCTCTTCTTGAAAGTCTCAAGTGATGGCGCTCCCACAACTTCTGAGGCCAAGCTGTTCCATTGGTTGATTGTTCTCACTGTCAGAAAGTTTCTCCTTATATCTATATGTCATTAGCATCTATCTTATTATCCATCTATATCTATCACATTTAGAAACTGCCCAACTCCCTCACAGGAAAACTCTGGGCAGTAATGTTAAATACATAAAAGTTGAATATAAAAGGTAAAAGAGGCGAGGCTCAATAAAATTCAAAATTGCAAGGCAGAGGGAGGACTTACAGGGTACCCATTGAGAATTGAGTAGCCTATATTACTGAATAAATAAAAATATTAATTTCCCACCTAATTAGTACAGATAATCCTTGACTTCCGTCCACAAACTTTCTGTTGTTAATTGCTGCAGGAATTCACTAAACACCTGCAGCAAGTAAGGTAACTCACTTAACAACCATCTTGTTTAGCTATGGAAATTTTGGGCTCAATTGCAATATACATTGAGGATTACTATGTGCATTTTTCAAATCAATACAATTGTAAGCTGCCTACAATTATTTTGATATAAGATGGGTGGCATATAAAATTTATAAATAAAAGAAATAAACCCTCTGAAATTGTACAGTTAGAGGAATTCAGGCTTTACAGTAGTCTTTGACCCCCAGCCACAATTGAGCCCAAAATTTTTGTTGCTAAGTGAATCCCTACCGTTGTTAAGTCAGTCACATGGTTATTTGGTGAATCTGGCTTTCCCATTGGCTTTCAGGAGATCACAAAAGGGGATCACATGACCCCGGGACACTGCAACTGTCATTTAATCTGTCTATCATCTATCCAACCTACCCATTATCTGATCTTTCTGTTTGTCTGTCATTTGTCTGTCTGTCCATCCATCCATCTATCCATTTTGTGGCCACCATATATATGAACCAATTGCCGGGTATCTGGATTTTGATCACCTGACCGCAGGAATGCTGCAACAGTCGTAAGGGTGAAAAACGGTCATAAGTCGCTTCTTTCAGTGCCATTGTCACTTTGAGTGGTGGCTAAACTGTTGTAAGATGAGGACTGCCTGTGTTTCTCTTCCCCAGACCTCATGGCCATGTGCATCAGTTCGAAGAAAGTGAAGGCCTTCGCGAGGGTCAAGCCCACGGCCGACTTCCCTCAAGAGGTCATCAAATTCGGGGCCGACAACAAGGTAAAAAAAAGGGGGGATGAAGCCAAGAAGTTTCTCCTCTCAGCCCCTCCGTCCCTTGGTGAAGTTGACGCACCTTAGAAGTGGGACTCACCCGGCTTCCCCTTCCAGACGATCGAGGTTCACATCGAGCGGGACCTTTCCAAAGGCATCGTTAACAACAAGCTGACGGACTGGTCCTTTAAGATGGACGGCGTTCTCCACAACGCGTCGCAAGACGTGGTTTACGATGCGGTCGCCAAAGATCTCGTCTCCCAGGCCCTGAACGGCTACAATGGTAAAGCATTCGTGATCATCGCGGTGAACAGAATCGCAGAGCGGGAAGGGTCCTTGGAGGTCTTCTAGTCCAACCTCCTGCTCGAGCGGGAGACCCTGTTCCTGTACCCTTTCACACAAGGAGCTGCCCAGTCTCTACTGGGAAACCTCCAGGGACGGAGCCCCCACCATTCCTAAAAGGAAGCCTTTCCACCGATTAATTGCCCTCTCCGTCAGGAAATTCCTTCTTGGTTCTAGATTGCTTCTCTCCTTCATTAGTTTCCATCCGGTACTTCTTTTTTCTGCCTCCCGGTGCTTTGGGCAATAAGTTGACCCTCTCTTTTTTGTAAGAGATAGGCAGTATCTTTAAATATCGGGAAAGCGCTATCCTGTCACCCCCTAATCCTTCTTTTCCCCAAACTAGACACATCCAGTTCTTGCAAGTGTTCCTCACCTTAGGATTGCCTTGAGTTTTTGGCAGCTATTCCGTGTATCGGCATTAGCACAGACCCATTGCAACCAAGAAGTAAGGAGGAAATTTCCGGTCAGTGGAAACCATCGGTGGAACGGCTCCCCTTGGAGGTGGTAGGTGCTCCTTTACTGGAGGCTTTCGTGAAGACTTCACTGGACGACGGTTTCGTTTGAAAAGGGATGATGGAAGGGCTCTCCTGTTTCAGCAGGGGTTTGGGCTAGAGGACCTCCAAGGACCTCCTTGCCAGCTCTCTTGTTCAGAAGGGAGCTTGCCACCTCTAGGAAAGAGCCTGAATCATTCTCTCTTGATCCCGAACCATCCCCTAGGGACCATCATGTGCTATGGACAAACCGGAGCCGGCAAGACCTTCACCATGATGGGAACCACCGGAAACTTCAAGCACAGGGGGATCATCCCTCGAGCTATTCAGCAGGTGGTGGATAATTATTATTTGTTTATTTATATATTTATGAATGAATGAAAGAAAGAAAGAAAGAAAATTTGCATGGCTTTTCGATTCTGATTCCTGGCAACTTGTAACCGTGAATAGAAGTTAAATTTAAAAAATCAATAAGCTCTCTCTCTCTCTCTCTCTCTCACACACACACACACCACCCTCACCTGGTGACAACAGTCAAACACACCATTTGACAGGCTCCCTATTACCCTGGGTTCCCACTTAGGCACAACAGCAACCTGGGAGACTTTGGGCCAATCACTAGGAGACGGGAAGTTCTAGTCCCGCCTTAGACACGAAAGATGGCTTGGATGACTTGGGGCCAATCACCAGGAGATGGGGAGTTATACTCCTGCCTTAATAATGAAAACCAGTTGGATGACTTAGGGTCAATCACCAGGTAATGGTGAGTTCTAGTCCCGCCTTAGGCATAAAAGCTGGCTGTCAAGACTCCAACATGCGCCCCCATTCAAATCGTAAGTCTCTAGCCGCATCCCTCAAGAGTAAAAAAGATGGAATTATTAGGAGTTGACATGTCGGCGTTTCCCAGTTGCAGCCACTCTGACACAACATTCATTTCCCTCTTGACCCTGGTCTTCTCCCTACCCCCTGGATGTATATTCTCCAATGAGACACATCCGTAGCCAAGAGTCATCAATCATGCTCTCCAGGAATACTTTTGAGCGCCAGAAGCTTTGGTTGCCCAAGCGATTATCTGAAGCATTTAAAGAATGCACTGCTTCCCCCATCCCCCCTTTCTGCTGACAACTAAAAAGACCAAAGAAGTATTTTTTTTACTTGACACGGCTGGTGACTTTGAGCCAATCACCAGGAGACGGTGAGTTCTAGTCCTGCCTTAAGCATAAAAGCCAGGCTTAGGGCGAATCCCTTTCTCTCTCAACCCAGCCCACCTCGCAGGGTTGTCGATGTGGAGGAGGAAGGAGTATAAGGCATGTTCCCTTCCTTGAGTTAAAAATCAAAGAATAAAGGCAGGATAGGTAGGAAAGTAAGGTAGATAAAAATTGGAACGAGCTGCCCTTTCCCCGCCAGGTCTTCAAGTCCATGGAAGAGCACAGCAGCCAGTATATCACCGTCCGGATTTCTTACCTTGAGATACACAACGAGGTCATCTCGGACCTCCTGCCTTCCCTCCCCCTCGGCTCAGAGAGCGACCTCCCACTGTCCATCGTGGAGAGCCCCCACGGGATTTCCGTCAAGGGCCTCTCCATCCACCCTGCTCCCAACGAAGAAATCGCTTTAAATTTCCTGTTTGAGGTAAGGGAGCCCACGCTCTTTATCGGTTTATTCAATCTCACGGTTGCTGAGGGCCCGATGTCCCATCCCCAGATTCTGGGGACATCACAACAATTGTTAAGCGTGAGGACCGGCCGTAGCTTGTTTTTTTTTTTTCAGGGCTGTCATAACGCCCAGCCATTGTTAAACTGTCACGAGGACTACCTGCGTTGCGTTTATATATGCACTTCAGGGCTTTTGGACAGCTATTTCTTTTTCATTCCACCTCATCCGCGGCCCTGAATAAATGAACCTCCCTACTGCCTCCATCGTTTCCATTCTCTTCTAGGGCGACACCAACAGATCCGTGGGTCAACACGCCCTGAACAAGCATTCCTCCAGGTCCCATTGCATCTTCACCATCTACATCGAGGTCAGTGCTGGTGGCCTTCTACCGCTGCACCAGAGAGAGAGCATTTTAACCTTACTTCCTCTGTGTCTGGTTTGCCAATTGCACCGGGGCAGATCGGACAGCCACTCCAGAGGGTTAACATCATTGCCCAGAGGATCCTGGGTTGCCCTCTCCCCTCTTTGGAAGAGCTTTATGGCTCCCGCTGCCTTAAGGAAGTTCAAAACATTCTCAAAAATCCATCTCATCCTAGGCACCCCCCCTTTTTTTGAACTATTACCATCTGGCAGCCGGTACAGAACAATAATAAAAACAAGGACAAACAGGCTGAAAAACAGCGTCTATCCCAGGGCAGGAGCTCTTTTGAATTCTGCTGTATAGTGCAATATTAATGCAACATCAGACTTTTCAGTTCAATGTGTGAAGGGTGAAGGATGTGTGTTTGTGTTTATTTTCATGGTCATGGTGTGCCCTGAAGATGGTGTTTGATTTCGTTGTACCAGCTGCAAGGACAATAAATGTAAACTAAAGAGTAACGGTGAAACTTGGCCTAATGCCCATTGCTTGGAAGAACTCAGCGGCCTGTCATTCAAAGCATCGTTGTCATTTGTTGATTTAAACAAAAAAACAAAAAAACCAACCCATGCCCTACCCCATTTGATCTCTCACTTCAGTGTCACTCAAGAATCCTTTCCAACGCCAGATACGTCACTTCCAAAATCAACCTGGTCGATCTCGCAGGCTCGGAGAGGCTGTCGAAGAGCAAAGTGAGAAAATTTTGGGTTCCCGAAGTGGCTTTTAAAACCGGGGGGCAGCAGCGGGTAATCCTTGACTTAACGACCAAACCCCGAGCCCCAAAAATCTCCAAGATGGTTGTTGAGTCAGCTTCGCGCCATTTGATGACCTGCCTTGCCACTATTGTTAAGTGAACAACTGCCGTTGCTGAGTTAGTGACCTGGTTGTTAAACGAATCCGCCTTCCCCAAGGACTTTGCCAGTCAGAAGGTCTCCAAAGGGGACGCTGCAACCGTCATAAGTCTGAGTCAGTTGCCAAGTGCCTGAATTTGGACCACGTGGCCCTGGGGGAGGGCGGCAGCGGTCACGGGCGTGAAAAGGGGCCCTAGCTCCCTTTTTCAGTGCCGTTGTAACTTCGAACGGTCACTAAATGGGGCAGCCCGCACCCTTTCAAACCCTTTGACCAAAGATTTTCTTTTTTAACACAGTCGGAAGGATTTGGACTGAAGGAAGCGTCGTACATCAACAAATCCCTGTCGTTCCTGGAGCAGGTGGTCATCGCCTTGTCGGACTGCAGCCGGGACCACGTCCCCTTCCGGCAGAGCAAGCTGACCTACACCTTGAAGGATTCCTTAGGTAGGGGGGAGGCACTCAAATTCCCCTGAAGCTTTGACCGCCCGTAAGAAAGCGGGATTTTGCCCTCCGGGGCCTGGCTCCACATAAGCGCCGTGGGCATTTTGGGGGGGAGGTTGGTGCGCAGCCGTCCATTCAGTGATGCCAGGCTGGCAACCATCATATATGGGAAGAAAGGCAGAACAATTACAAAGCTCTGCCTTGGTTACAGGGGGTCCTCGAGTTAGATCTGGGCGTTCAGTGACCGCTTGAAATCCTAACGGTACTGAGAAAAGTAACCTGTGACCTAAATTCAGGCGCTTGGCAACCAGTTCGTATTTATGACCGTTGTGGTGTCCCGTGTGTGTGTGTGTGTGACATGTGATCCCCTTTTGCAACCTTCTGACGAGCGGGTTCATTGCGGAAGCCGGATTCACTTAACGACCGTCTGACCGACTGAACAACTGCAAATGGTTCTCTTTAACAACTGTAGCAAGGAAGGTCGTAAAATGGGGCAAGGCCCACTTCATCGTTGTCTCACTTAGCAGCAAGAATATCGGGCTGAGTTGCCGTCATAGGTTGAAGGCCACCTGTGCTGCAGGGCGCTCTACGTGGGGCTGCCCTTGAAAAGTACCCAGGGGCCCAATTCAGAGGCCTGCGTGGCTTTGCGCAAGTCTAGATTTGAACACAGGCCCCGCGTTCGCAGGAGCTGCCCTTGTGCTTCCGTTTGAGTTGCCGGCTGTCCCCTTCAAAGCCCTACTTGGGGCAGGTTGTTTGAAAGACCCTCTTCCCCCCGGTTGCACCCCCGCTGGGGCCACCGGGGCAGGAGGGAGTCGGGGGGATGTGACGGGTCCCCCCCCTCTCTTAAGGAGCCCCCTTCTTTTTTGTCGCTTCCTAGGTGGGAACTGCAACACCGTCCTCGTGGCTAACATCTGCAGCGAGTCCATTCACCTCGTGGAAACGGTAAGCGCCGGATCAGGAAGAAAGAGGGATGGATAGAAGGAGGGAGGAACAGACGGGTGGAAGAAGGATGAGTGGAGGGATGAAAGGATGGATGGAAAGATGGACAGATGGAAGAGGAAGCTTGTCTTCTCCACCCCACCCCACCCCCCGGCCTGGCCCTTACCTCCCCAAATTCCCCCACCCCTTGCATTTTACGGCAGGGTGCCAGCAAAGCGGAGAAGCTGGGGAGGGCGGGTCTGACATTAAGCCTCAGGCCAGGTGGGCCTAGATAAGGCCTCCTGGGCACCTTCAGAAGAGAGTTAAGCTGCCAGGTCTGGCTCCCTGAGCTGCCGTCTCAGAAAAGCTAGAACGTTCGGAGAACAAAATATGGGTCCTTCCGCCCGTCACAGTGCAGGGAGCATGGCGTTTTCTTGTGACTTTCTCTCTCTCTCTCTCTCTCTCTTTTAAATATTTCAGCGCTCTCTCTCTCTCTCTCTCTTTCTCTCTCTCTCTCTTTTAAATATTTCAGCGCTCTCTCTCTCTCTCTCTCTCTCTCTCTCTCTCTTTCTCTCTCTTTTAAATATTTCAGCTAGAAACCCTGCAAATTGAGTAAATAACAGGAGACATTTCCTGGTTATCAGGCAATCTAAAACCACATTACAGGTAGTTCTTGACTTAACAGCAGTTCATTTAGTGGCTGAAGTTATACAACAAGCGGTGAAAAAAGGGGCTTAAGACCGTTTTTCACACACTTATGACCGTTGCATTTCGCTCAAGTGATCAAATCTGAGATGCTTGGCAACCGACTCACAGTTATGACAGTTGCAGCATCCTGAGGTCACGTGATCCCCTTTCCTGACAAAGTCCGGGGAAGCCCAGATTCACTTAACAAGCGTGTTACCGGCTTTAAAAGCTGCAGGGATTCACTTAGCAACGGTGGCAAAAAATGTTGCAAAACGAGGCAAACAAGTTGACAACTGTCTCTTTTAGCAAGAGAAATTTTGTGCTCAGTTGTGGTCATAAGTCAAGGACTGTCTGCAAGTAGACTTTTGTATTCAGATTATCTCTTAAGACAAACTGTTGGGAGCCCCAAATAACGTCGCAAATGGGGTGATGCCCATATTTTTTTTCCAGCTGTCCACACTTCGTTTTGCCACCAGAATGAAGTGGGTGACAACCCTGCCGATCGTCAATGAAAAAATCAACTCGGAGGTATGTCCTCCTGCCATCTTTCTGCTGCCTCGAAGGAGTGACCGGGTGTAAGAAAATATCAAGTACATGGGGTGTTTATCATCCGGGCTAGAAGGGAGTGAGGTTTGCAAAGAGGGGGAGGACTGTTGGGGTCCTTGTTGCTCTCTGAGCTTGGTAGTTTTCCTGCGGACCTTTCATGACCAAACTAAGTAACATCTTCCGTGATAGAAGGGAGTGGGGTGTGTGGAGAAGTGGAGGAGGTAGGCAGTCGTCAGACCCTCAGTGCTCCTTCGCCTTGGTGGTTTTCTTGCAGACCTTTCAATCCTAGAGAACACAATCAGTGCTAGAAGGGAGTTGGGTTTGGAGAAAGGAGGAGGAGGAGGAGGAGACCGTGGGGTCCTTGGTGCTCTCTGAGGTGGGTGTTTTCTTGAAGATGTCTCATGACCCAACTAGGGGACATCATCAGTGCTACAAGGGATGAGGAGGTGGAGGAGGAGGACCATGCGGTCCCTGGTGCCTTCTGAGCTTGGTGGTTCTCTTGGAGACCTTTCATTACCCTATCAGGGAACGTCATCCACGCTCGAAGGGAGCTGGTTTTAGAAAAAGGAGGAGACCGTGGGGTCCTTGGTGGTCTTCTAGACTAGTTGCTTCCTTGCAGATGTCTCATGACCCAGCTAGGGGACATCATCAGTGCTACAAGGGATGAGGAGGTGGAGGAGGAGGACCATGCGGTCCCTGGTGCCTTCTGAGCTTGGTGGTTCTCTTGGAGACCTTTCATTACCCTATCAGGGAACGTCATCCACGCTCGAAGGGAGCTGGTTTTAGAAAAAGGAGGAGACCGTGGGGTCCTTGGTGGTCTTCTAGACTAGTTGCTTCCTTGCAGATGTCTCATGACCCAACTAGGGAACGTCATCAGTGCTAGAAGGGAGGGAGGGTTTGAGGATGAAGGGGAGGAGAAGGACGACGGCTGTGGGGTCCCTGGCACTCTCTGAACTTGGTTCTTCTCCCGGAGACCTCTCATTACCAACCTAGGCAACGTCATCAGTGCCGTGACAATAGTCCCTTATCCTTGTTGACGGATTCCAGGGAACGCCTTGTCCTTCCTGGGCTCTGATAGCATCTTTGGCTGCCCTTGACTTTGACTTTCCTACCGCTTAGTCCATGCCATTCTTGTCTGCTTAGCGGATGGTGAAGAACTTGGAGAAGGAGGTGCTGTACCTGAAGGAGGAGTTGGCGATGCACAACAGTTTGGTAAGAACCAGCCCCCTGGGAAGGTGCCCCTTCATGGGTTGGTGACATGGCCCAGCCCAGGTTCATCCCTCGCTGTCAGAGGGAGACTGGCCGAGCCAGGGAGGGGAGGAGGAGTCAAGTGAGCAGTTAGCCTGGCATCCCTTAAACGTAGGCACAAGAGGGCAAGACCTGAATGCCTTTGGACTGTACCTTGTCTAGTCTGTCCCAGCTGCAGACCGGCAGACTGGGAAGACTCCTGCGAAACCCAGGGCGTCCTTCACTGCAACAGTTCACTCAGTGACCATTCAAAGTTACAACGGCACTGGGGGAAAAAAAGGGACCGGTGACCGTTGCAGCGTCCCTGTGGTTATACAGTCAAACTTTGGACCCTGGGCAACTGACTCGCATTTATGACGGTCACAGCGTCCCTTTTGCAACCAAACTCGACGGGGAACCCAGATTCACTTCACGACCCGTAGGACTCACTTAACAACTGCAGGGATTCCCTTAACAGCCATGGCTAGAAAGGTTGCAAAACGGGAAAGGGCTCACTTAACGAATGCCTGGCTTAGGGACAGAAATCTTGGGCTCCGTTGTGGTCGTAAGTCAAGAACATTAAGGCATTAAGCAATACAGTAGCCAATTGAACTCTTCACAGGTGGGTCTGGTTTTTCCCCGCCACTCCACTTGGCTTTAATTTTGCCAGTGTAACCGTTTTACACATGGGCCAGACTAGATAAGAGTCAGTGGTAAACTGGAGGCTTTGAAGAAGAGGAGGCTGGGCTACCATTTATTCTGGATAAGTATAGGGCAAGGGTCCCCAGTCTTGGCCACTATAAGGCTTGTGGACTCCAACTCCCAGAATTCCTCAGCCAGCTTTTCTGGCTGAGGACTTCTGGAAGTCCACAAGTCTTAAAGTGGCCAAGATTGGAGACCCCTGGCGTAGGGTCTCCTTCTCAACCAGGGGGTTGGACTGGATGAACTCCGAGGCCCCTTCCAACTCTGTCATTCTAGGATTACGTAAGGGTCTCTTGCCCGAGCAAGGGGGTTGGACTAGAAGACCTCTGAGGTCCCCTCCCATCCTATGATGCTATGCCCTACTTAAGGCAATTAAATAAAGTTTCCTGGGAACTCCTTGATTGATTGCTTTGATCTTCCGCCTTTAGCTCAATCGCCCGCCGGTGACCTATGAGCCTCTGAATGATATCCAGATCACAGAAATCAACTCCCAAGTCCGTCGGTTTCTGGAGGGCACCATTGATGAGCTAGATGTGAGTCACTTGCTGGTGGATAATACGAAGGATATTTAAATCCTTTCCAGGGTTTGGACATATACATATATATACAGTGTACACACACATACAGGGGTGGGATTCTACCAGTTCGCACCTATTCGCAAGAACCGGTTGTTAACCTTCTAAGCAGTTCGGAGAACCGGTTGTTAAAAGAAATTCCTGGCCTAATCCTGTAAGGAAGGCAGGAAGGAAACATTCTGGTGTTGCTTACAGAAACTGCCTCTCTGTTAACCCTTATTACATTCTTGGCAGGACTACACTTCTTGTCTCAGGAACTTCTCTGGAGTTTTTTCCCCCTCCTTTGCTGGTACTTTGCTTGTGTGGAGGGACCCTTCAAAGTTACAATGGCACTGAAAAAATTGACATGACCCTTTTTCACGTTTACGACTGTTACAGCATCACCACAGTCACGAGAGGCCAGGAAAGGAGATGCGTGCCTCGATGTGAGTGATGTTGAGTTAGCCACACCCAGCCAGTCACATGACCACCAAGCCATGTTCACCCAGTCACATGACCACCAAGCCACGCCCACCAACTAAGTCACGCCCACAGGACCGGTTGTTAAAAGAATGGAATCCCACCCCTGGATAGATATATATTTCCTCTTCTGTTCAAGCCCATCTGATTCTGAAAGAAAGTTTTTTCGGAAGAGCTTCGCCATTGCTTCTTTTCCTGGGCTGAGAGAAGGTGACTGGCTGAAGATTCCCTCCCCGCCCCAGCTGGCTTTGTCTCCTAAGCTGGACTAGAATTCAGGGTCACCCGGTTTCAAATATCCAGTCTGGAAAAGCTGTACAGGTAGACCTCAACTTACAACAGTTCATTTAGTGATTGTTCGAAGTTAAAGCGGCACTGAAGAAAAGTGATTTATGACCTTACTTTGATACTTAGGACCATTGCGGCATCCCCAAGGTCACGTGATCAAAATTCACCTGCTTGGCAGGTGATTCATATTTATGTCGGTCGCAGCCTCCCGGATTCAGTGACCTTCTCGCCAGCCAAGTCAAGGGGGAAGCCAGATTCACTTAACAGCTATGACTCACTTATGAACTGCAGTGATTCACTTAATGACAATGGCAAGAAAGGTCGGCAAATGGGCCAAAATTCACTTAATGTCTCACTTAGTGACAGGAATTTTGGTTGTAAGTTGAGGACTACCAGTATTCAGCCTGGAAACATCTATTGCCACTGAGGGAGTAAGCCTCCCTGAGAAGAAGGTTGATTCTCAACCCTGGCAACTTTAAACAGAGGTGGACTTCAACTCCCAGAATCCCCCAGGCAGCTATGTTGTCTGTTCCAGCTGCAACCTGCCAGTCTAGGAAGATTTCTATGAAATACAGGAAGTCCTTCACTTCACTTCGGCGCTGGCTGTGGAATTGTGGGAGTTGAAGTCCACACACCTCCTAATGTTGATAAGGTTCAGAAACACTGCAGAGAGAGAGAGAGTGAGAGAGATGGGGGGTTGTAGGGTTACGCTCCTCTATTTAAATCTGCAGTATCCATTTTGGTGAATTCAAAACTTACCCACCCAGGGCAGGGATCATGTCGATGGGATTCCTTGGAGCTCAGATGGGATCTAAGTGGCCGGAAGTTGAACCTGTAAAGTGGATCTCCGTAGGGTTGGGAACAGGAAGAACTATTGGGTACACCCTGAGGCAAAGAATTTGCTTCCTTTGGCTTTGTGGGGGGGGGTGGGGTCTGTGATTTATTTTTTGTTTTTTGTTTAAATAGCCAGCTTTGTACAATAAGGCACGTTTTGTGTGGGTCACTCCTGGGAGAAACGTTAAGGGTTCTGCTGAGCTCACAGCTTCTCCCTCTTTCCTACAGATCACGAGCATCCGTCAAATCCAAGAGATCTTTAACCAGTTCAAAATCATCTTAAGGTAGGGGTTTTGGGGAATGCAGCTAGTCCTTGTTTAACGACTGATTGCTTAGCAACTGTTCAGCGTTATGGTGGATGCCCCGAAACGAGGCACTTACAATTTAGTTCCAAAGTTTCGGTTGCCCCACACATGCACACACACACAGAGACCACACACATACAAAATCACATGGGTGCTTCACATTTACGGCCACGTGCAGCCATGTGACCATGATTTTGATTGTTTCTAGCTGAAAAAATGTCATTGGGCAGAACGGATAGCAAGAAAATGCCCTCTTGGGAGGGGACATCATCTATTCCTGCACCTCCAAAACTCCTGCCAGCAGAAGGAGCAGGCTGGAGGCCTGGCTGTTGGAGGGTTCCCTTGGTCTGGGCCTTCCCTGGCAGACTAGCCTCCAACCAGCCCTGAGGCAGGAGCCAGGACTTGTATCAAAAGGACCACAACACCAACTTCAGGCTATCTTTACCTACTGAACTTTTGAACACAGTATGAATGTTTTGAAAAAAGATCCTGAAAGAGAAACAGACAAGGAGGGAGATAATGAATAGATAAAGGAATATATTTAGATAAATAATAAAAGTAGATAAAGGATATATACACTGCTCAGAAAAAATAAAGGGAACACAAATATAAGACATCCTAGATCTGAATGAATGAAATATTCTTATTAAATACTTTGTTCATTACATAGTTGAATGTGCTGACCACAAAATCACACAAAAATTGTCAATGGAAATCAAATTTAGCAACCCATGGAGGTCTGGATTTGGAGTTACACTCAAAATTAAAGTGGGAAAAAACACTACAGGCTGATCCAACTTTGATGTAATGTCCTTAAAACAAGTCAAAGTGAGGTTCAGTAGTGTGTGTGTGTGGCCTCCACGTGCCTGTATGGCCTCCCTACAACGCCTGGGTGTGCTCCTGATGAGGTGGCGGATGGTCTCCTGAGGGATCTCCTCCCACACCTGGACTAAAGCATCCCCCAACTCCTGGACAGTCTGTGGTGCAACGTGGCTTTGGTGGATGGAGCGAGACATGATGTCCCAGATGTGCTCAATCGGATTCAGGTCTGGGAAAGGGGTGGACCAGTCCATAGCATCAATGCCTTCGTCTTGCAGGAACTGCTGACACACTCCAGCCACATGAGGTCTAGCATTGTCCTGCATTAGGAGGAACCCAGGGCCAACCGCACCAGCAAATGGTCTCACAAGGGGTCTGAGGATCTCATCTTAGTACCTAATGGTAGTCAAGCTACCTCTGGCAAGCACATGGAGGGCTGTGCGGCCCCCTAAAGAAATGCCACCTCATACCATTACTGACCCACTGCCAAACCGGTCATGCTGGAGGATGTTGCAGGCAGCAGAACGTTCTCCTCGGCGTCTCCAGACCCTGTCACGTCTGTCACATGTGCTCAGTGTGAACCTGCTTTCATCTGTGAAGAGCACAGGGCGCCAGTGGCAAATTTGCCAATCTTGGCATTCTCTGGCAAATGCCAAACATCCTGCACGGTGTTGGGCTGTAAGCACAACCCCCACCTGTAGACGTCGGGCCCTCATACCACCCTCATGGAGTCTGTTTCTGACCATTTGAGCAGCCACATGCCCATTTGTGGCCTGCTGGAGGTCATTTTGCAGGGCTCTCGCAGTGCTCCTCCTGCCCCTCCTTGCACAAAGGGGGAGGTAGCGGTCCTGATGCTGGGTTGTTGCCCTCCTACGGCCTCCTCCACGTCTCCTGATGTACTGGCCTGTCTCCTGGTAGCGCTCCATGCTCTGGGCACTACGCTGACAGACACAGCAAACCTTCTGCCACAGCTCGCATTGATGTGCCGTCCTGGATGAGCTACACTACTGAGCCACTTGTGTGGGTTGTAGACTCTGTCTCATGCTACCACTAGAGTGAAAGCACCGCCAGCATTCAAAAGTGACCAAACCATCAGCCAGAAAGCATAGGGACTGAGAAGTGGTCTGTGGTCACCACCTGCAGAACCACTCCTTTATTGGGGATGTCTTGCTAACTGCCTCTGCTTTCCACCTGTTGTCTGTTCCATTTGCACAACAGCGTGTGAAGTTGATTGTCAATCAGTGTTGCTACCTAAGTGGACAGTTTGATTTCATCAGACAACCGAGAGGAACAGCCTGGGATTAATTAGGAGGAAGGCATATCGGAGCAGCCCCTGACAGGGAGTCAAGAGGAAGAGTGTTGGCTTGATCCTAAGCAGCGTCGTAGGGAGAAACGTGAGCAGCAACGTAGGAGGCGTGGGAGGGTCAGAGAGTGAGCTGAGTCATTGAGCCACACCACAGGGGATAAAAGTGGGTGTAGCTGGCTGGAACTTTGTACGGGACAAAGTTTAATCTTACTTCAGATTTTCTTCGTGAATGATTTTTGTGGACTGCCTTGCAATTTTCTGTGAGTAGATTTTTATTTGGTATCAGTTCGGACTTGGCAGGCAGAGCGTGTTGGAATGGCAAGGACATTATCAGTTCCAAAGAATTAACTCTGTGAAGTCCGAGACAGCTTGCCTGCCTTTGTGTGAGTTTGTACTCTTTCATCTATTGGGAAAGAAGAAAGGTGAGACAGAACATACATAAATACATACATACATACATACATACATACATACATACATACACACGGACCAGAAGCCGTACCGCAGCTGCATCACTACCCGCTTCAAACCCCTCCGACCCATACATGAAGCGAACTGACGCCCACCATGAAGATGTGGCATGACCACGAACGCAAATCCAAACAACAGGATCACAGCTCACCAGCTCAAATCCCGCGGCAACTAAGGCTAACCTGAGCACAACCAAGACCCCACCTGAACAGAACACATCCCCAGCCAATCAGAACATAGCCAACGCCCCAACCAATGAGAACACACTCCCACCCAATCAGAACACAGCCAAGCCCCCACCCAATCAAGTTACACCCCCACTAGCAGTTAAAAGGAAGAAGCTGCAAGCTCACATTACTCCAAGAAGCACAAAACCGAATTACACAAGCCTGAAGATGACGAATGAGACTTCATCCAAATGTCGCCTAGATACTTCCCGTCATTATAGTTGTGCTTTTAAAGTTGTAGCAACATTTTGGCAGAATCTCATCTGCCATCATCAGGCTTCTGCATTGTGTTTGTCTGTGAGTCAGACTTTTATAGTTGTTTCAGTTTTAAATTTGGGGCTAGCCTACTGCTGTGCCAGAATGGTTTTTTCTTCATCCTGATTGGTTGGGAGTCTTGGTCTGTGTTTATTGGTCTTGGAGTTTGCTGTGTTCTGCTTGATTGGTGTTTCTAATATCTTCTGTCTGTTTTGTAGTTTTGTCTTGATTGCCTGGCAACATTGTGTTTCCTGTATTGGAGGCATTTAGTGCAGCTTGGCTCCGAGTAAACGGACGGCTATCATTAGTTAGGAAGCTAGGTTTCATCTGGGTGCCTGGTTGGGGTGTGTTTGAGCTGGAGGTATCAGGGGGGGGATCTGTCTGTGCCCAGGTGTTTGCCTGGCTTGTGGTGTGGAGATTTTTTCATTTGTGAGTGCAGGCTTCCAAATAATTGACAGTCTGGTGGAGTCATCTCTTCTATTCATGCTTTCTGGTCTTTTTTCTATCTCTATGGCTTCTCTGATGATTCTGTGACTGGGGTTTTCTATAGTGGCTAGGGTTTTGGTGCCATTGAAGTCGATGCTATGACCTGTGGCTTTCATATGTTGAACTAGTGAGGAAGTGTATTCCAGCTTTTATACTGCATTTTTGGGTTCACCCAGGCGGGTACTTATTCTTCTATTGGTCTGTCCAATGTATGTGGCCGGGCATGATGCACAGGGGACTTCGTATATGCCTTGGTTTTCCAGGTCAATTTTATCTTTGGGGTTTCTTAGGATGGCTGCTATTTTTCTGTTTTGAAGGCGGTCTTGGTGTGATGCCTGTGTAGTATCTTGCTGATTTTGTTTGTAGTATCTCTTGTGTAGGGCAGGACAGCTGTTCCATAGGTCTGTTCATCTTCTAGGTAGAAAGTCACAAACTGGGGGGAGGGGTGTTTCCACATGAGCCCGGGATACAGAGCAACGGTTATAAATATGAACCAGTTGCCAAACACACCTGAGTTTCGATCACATGACCATGGAGAATGCTGCAAAGGTTGTAAGTGTGAAAAACAGCCATAGCTCACTTTTTTCAGTGCCGTTTTCGCTTTTGAACAGTCGCTAAATGTAAGTTGAAGAGTACCTGTATATAGATAGATAAGTAGATAAGGGAGTAAGGGAGACAGGTGGATGGGTGGATTGATGGAAAGAGAGAGAGAGAGAGAGAGTCAGTCAGTCAGTCCCAAAGGTACATTTTGAAAGATGGAGAACCGAGGTTATGCCAAGGAATGCTTAGCTGTGGGTAGGTGGGGCAGCAAAGGGGGCAGAGACCGCTGGTTTCCTTCCATTCTTCGGTTCGTGATGTCACGGTGCCCTTGTATTATGACATCAAAGAGGCTTCAGGGAACAAGTGGACCGTCGTTGAAAGCGGGGTGGGAGAACCCTCTTCCTGAGGAGCAGGGGAGTTGGGGCAGGGTGTGTGTGTGTGTGTGTGTGTGTGTGTGTGTGTGTGTCCCACCTCCGAGTCTGACCCCAAGACCGTTCCAGCAAGTTCCCTCCCTCCAGCCTCTAGGGATCCGGTCTACACCAAAGCAGTTGAGTTAGTACTACCCACAGGCTAGATCAGACCAAAAGCCCGGGGAGCAGTTGGGGGTTCTGTGGTGGAGGGAGCCATCGCTTCTGGCCGTATAGAATTGGCCCCTCCTGTCAAGCAAACTTTAAAACTTGTGTGGACTTCAGCTCCCAGAATTCCCTCGGGCAGTCAACGCTGACTAGATGGCGCTTGGAGAGACCCTCAGGCGGAGCTCCCTGGCAAATGACGGCATCCACTAAAACCCTGGACATAAACTGTTCCCACTTCTACCCTCAAGGCGACGCTGTAGGGCACTGCACGCCAGAACATGTAGACACAAGGGCAGTTTCCCCCCCCCCCCTCGTGCCATCCCTCCGCTAAGCAACTAATTCTCTCAACGCTGTCCAACTACCTAGTAAGGCTGTATCACCACCATTCTTCTCATCTTTCCCGTGACCTGTCTCCTTATCTTCTTATGACTTTAACTCTGTTGCTCGTATCTTAATGATTTATATTGTTTTATTTAGCATCCTATTATGATTTACGGTGTTCGCTCCGTTAGCATCCCGCCTCTGTCGTTGTATCTTGTGTTTTATGATGATGATCATGATTTATCAGTTGTTGCTTGTATGTAACCTGAGAGCATCTGCACCGGAGACAAATTCCTTGTTTCGTGTGTCTGTCCCATCACACTTTTAATTCTATTAATTTTGATTCTATTCTATTCTACCTTTGTGGACTCTTCAGAAGTTTTTTTTTTCTTCTACCTTCCGTCTTGTCTTCGGTCCTTAGATTTCCAGGTGGTGTTCCATCCAAGCATCTATCAACTGTTGATCCTGCTAAGCATCCAGGCCTGGCCGGGGTCAGCCCACCTCTTGTTATCTCCTAATGGAGCTGACATTTTTGGTGGTCCTGGTTGCCCTCTGAGCTTGATGATTTTCTTGCAGACATTTCATGACCCAGCGAGGGAACATCATCAATGCTAGGAGGGAGGAGGGTTTGCTTGCTATTTATATATAGACCCTTCTAGCACAGATGGTGTTACCTAGTTGGGTAGTCAAAGGTCTGCCTGGAAACAATTAAGCTCAGAGGGCTCCACATATTTTTTCCATTTCCTTCTCCTCTTCCTCCTCCTCCTCCTAACACCTACCACACTGAGGATGTCGTAAAACATCTGCAACAAAACTACCCAGCTCAAAGAGCCCCGATGACCTTACACTCCTCCCCCTCCCCCTCCTCTTCACAGTCCCCACTCCCTCCTATCACTGATAATGTTCCCTAGCTGGGTCATGGAACGTCTGCAAGAAACCCACCTGTCTCAGGGACCACCAGGGAGAGCCCAGCTTCCAAGCCTCAGCTATAAATATTCTCTTCTGACGGTGACTGTTGTTCACGGCCGGCAACGTGGCCGCCTTGTGCGTTCTTCGGGGTTTAAAGCGTCTCGTGTGATCCGGGCCAATGTGTGTCGCTTTCAGCCAACAAGATCAGGAAGTGGAAGCCCGGCTGCGGAGCAAATACGCCCTGATAGACAAGAACGACTTTGCGACGCTGTCGGCCATTCAGAAGGTGAGCCGGGGGAAAAAGGCAGCGTGGGGGGGCTTCCTGCCTCGGGAATCTTCTCCCGGTTTCAGAAGTTCTAAGGCAAACCCTGGTTTTGTGGGGGGTGGGGTGAAGTTCAGAGTTTGGTCTGAGAGATTTGGTCCAGCCAGGAGGCTGATTCCGGGTGGCCTCCTCACACCCATCTCCTGGTCTTCACTCTCCCCAGGCAGGAATCGTGGACGCTGAGGGACATCTGGTTGGAGAAATGGATGGACAAGGGTTCGGCGTTGGCACGGCCCCTTTCTCCTCCAAGCCTGGCAAGAAAATGAAAGCCAAGAAGGGGAAAGAACAGACCAGGTTGGTTGGAGGCTGTTTTGTCCTCCCCTCCCTCCCTCCCTCCCTCCCTTTCTTTCCTTCCTTCCTTCCTTCCTTCCTTCCTTCCTTCCTTCCTTCCTTCCTTCCTCGCCTTCCTTTTCCCACCCTGCTTCTGTTTTCTCTCCCTCCTTTCCTCTTTATCCCTTCCTTCCTCTCTCTCTTCTTCCTCCGTCCTCCCTCCCTCCCTTCTTCCTATCCTTCCCACTAGGTGATCCTTCTTTCCTCCCTCTCTCTTCCTTCCTTCGTTCCCTCCCTCCTTCTGCTTTCCTCCCTTCTCCCTCTTTCTCCCTTCCCCCTCCCTCCCTTCCTTCCTCTCCTTTCCTCAGTCCTTCCTTCCTTCCTCCTTTCCTCCCATCCTTCCCACCTAGGTGATCCTCCCTCCCTCCCTTGGGGAGGATCACAGGATGGGTGTAAGCACAAGGACCTGCCACAAGTAACTTTTATCAGTGTTGTTGTCCCTAACTGTATGGTTGTAAGTCGAGGACTGCCTGTCCTTGTCTTTTCCCCTAGATTTTGCCACCCAGGGCGGCCTTTGATGAGGTCTCCCAGCCCGGAGCCCCTGAGATCCTCAGGCGGCCAAGCCCACCTTCCCCAAGTGGCTCCCGGGGGGGGGCTCCTCCACTGACCTCAGCCTGCTCCCCACCAGCCCTGCTGGCCCTCTGAGCCTGCCTCGTCTCTGCCTTCCAGCGCCACCACTCGCAAGGAAGGTCTGGGGAGCCCGTTCTCCGGAAAGGATCTGGAAACCCTTTCGGCGTCTCGCAGCCAAGTGGTGGCCGCCGCCAAGGAGCTGGAAGGGAGAGATGGTCTGTTCCGAGACCAGGAGGTCTCCAGCCTGGACACGCATCGTTCCGACTCCGCTCCGAGGGACGACAGCAGCCTCAGGCCCAGGTAGCCCGTCGCAGTGGTCTCCTGTCCTCGGCTTCCTGGGTTACCTCTGGGCCATTCTTCGTAACCCATCTCTAGCCTGCAAGTCCCCCATCCCTCTCTGCAGGGGGCAGTGTTTCTTTCACCAAGGACTTGCAGTGGCATGTGAGAAAGGCCTTGGGAGACGGTCAGATAAGAGGCCGCAGAGCCCATGACATTGTAACGGGCAGAAAAAGAGGCCCTCCCCGGACTCTCAGGCTGTGAAGAAGGCAGCATTAATAATAGGTTTCCTCCTTGAGTGGTGGGTTGGACTAGAAGCCCTGAAGGTCCCTTCCAACTCTGTCATTCTACTATATGAGAAAGGCCTTGGGAGACAGAGCAGAGATGCTGCCTAGGGAACAGCCTGATAAGAGGCAGCAGAGCCCGCAGCTGTGTAATGGGTGGCGGAAGAAATTCAGAAGGGACTCTCCCTAGTATTTCAGGCGACAGAGAGCACAGCCTTAATAGTCTGTTTCCTCATTTCTTAATGGTCGGACATCTAAAGCCCACAACTATATAATGGACGGAGAAAGGTGCAGACGGAAACCTCTCTAAATTATCAGGCTTTAAAAAGAGATAGTTGGAGATTTGTACTGTCAGACCGCAGCGAAAGGCCTCGCGGCATCTTCCCCTCTACATCAAGGTCAATACCGGTGAAACTGACCTGGCTTAATGCCAGTAACTGCGAGCGGGACCTTGGAGCCCTAGTGGACTATCACTTAAGGACGGGCGTGCCGTGTGCTGCGGCCGCCAAAGAAGCCAGCACAGTTCTAGGCTGCGTTAACAGAAGGATAGAATCAAGATCACGAGAAGTGTTAATATCATTTTATAAGAGCACCCCTGGAATAATATATCTAATTTTGGTTGCCATGATGCGCAAAAGGATGTTGACGCTCTGGAAAGAGCGCAGAGAACAGCCACAAAGAGGATTAGAGGCCTGGAGACGAAAACATACGGTGAATGGTTGCAGGAACGGGGGTCTGTCTGGTTTAATGAAAAGAAGGACTTGGGGTGACACCATAGCAGTTTCAAAATATCGAAGGGATACTGAGAGGGAAGGGTGAGGGCGCGGGCAATCTATTCTCCAAAGGCAGAACAAGAAGCAGCGGATGGAAACTAATCAAGGAGAGATCCAGGCTAGAACTAGAGGAGAAACTTTCTGACCGTGAGACAGATTAGCCAGTGGAACGGCTTGCCACCAGAAGTTGTGGGCGCTTCACTGGAAGCTTTTAAGAAGAGACTGGACAGCCAGTTGTCTGAAATGGCCTAGGGCAGCGATGGTGAACCTTTCTGTGGTGGTGTGCCAAAAGCGTGCGCGCCAGCATCCACGATGCAGTGTGCCCCCTCCCCTGCACATGCACGCGGAACAAGCCCCTTCACCTGCACTGGGCACGCGCGCTCCTCCCAGCTGATTTTCGGCCCATTTGAGGCCGCCTTCACCCTCCCAGAGGCTCAAGGGGAGCCTCTGCAGCCTTGGGAGGCCGAAAATGGGCCCTTTTCAGCACTTCCGGTATTTCCGGAGGGCCCCTTTTTCGGCCTCCTGGGGTTCCCTAGGCTCCCCTCGAGCCTCCAGGAGAGTGAAAATGGCCTCCAATGGGCTGAAAACCAGCTGGGAGATGCGCACATACACAGCGCAGTTAAGCGTGGCTGGGGTTTGCGTGCCCGTACAAATGGCTCTGCCTGCCACCTGCGGCAGGTGTGCCGTAGGCTCACCATCACGGGTCTAGGGTCTCCTGTCTGAGCAGGGGGTGGAACTGGAAGACCTCCAAGGTCCCTTCAAACTCTATGATTCTATGACTTGCAAGGTTCTGTCACCGAAGACTTAACCACAAAGCAGAATTGCTTTATCGGGGCCTGTTTCCTGCCTGCCTGCCTGCTTGGAAAGACTGACAGAGAATAAAGGATGCGCAGATCTGTGGCTCAAGGACACTTGTTCCAAACAGACAAGGGTCACCCCGGTCGCATGAGCAGTCTATAAATCGACTATTTACAGGTAGTCCTGGCATGACGATCTCATTTGAGTCCGAAATTTGCTAAGCAAGACAGTCATTAAGTGACCTTTGCCTCGTTTGACGATGTTTCTTGCCACAATTGTTAAGTGAACCACTGCAGTCATTAAGCGAATCCGGCTTCCCCATTGACTTCACTTCTCAGAAAGTCGCAGAAGGGATCACATGACTCCTGGGACATCGTCATAAATACGAGTCAGTTGCCAAGAGTGCGAATTTTGTTTGTGTGACCACAGGGATGTTGTGATGATGTAAGTACGAAAAACAGTCAGAAGTCCCTTTTTTTTTAAAGTGCCGTTGTAATGCCAAATGGTCACGAAATTAATGGTTGTAAGTTGAGGACTATGCATAGCCAAATAAAAATAAAAAGTGGACTGTAGAAGGAATAGATCAGACCTCCAGCCCTTGCTTATCAGTGGAGACCGAGTGGAGCAGGTGGCCAGTTTTAAGTTTCTGGGTGTTACCCTAAAAGAGGACCTGACCTGGGGTGCCCCCATTGTAGCCCTGGTCAAAAGGGCCCAGTAGAGATTATGCCACCTGAGGCTTCTCAGGAAACAACCACGGAATGGAAAACTGCTGGTGACCTTCTACCGCTGCACCAGAGAGAGAGCATTTTAACTTACTGCACCATTGCCCAGAGGATCCTGGGTTGCCCTCTCCCCTCTTTGGAAGAGCTTTAGAGCTCCCGCTGCCTTAAGGAAGGTCAAAACATTCTCAAAGTTCCACCTCATCCTGGGCACCAGCCTTTTTTTGAACTATTACCATCTGGCAGGCAGTACAGAACAATAAAAACAAGGACAAATAGGCTGAAAAACAGCGTCTATCCCAGGGCAGGAGCTCTTTTGAATTCTGCTGTATAGTGCAGCGTTGGTGTGCTGTCGGGGGTTTTCGGTTCAATGTGTGGAGAGTGAAGGATGTGTGTTTGTGTTTATTTTCACGGTCATGGTGTGCCCTGAAGATGGTGTTTGGTTTCGTTATATGAGGTGCAAGGACAATAAAGTAAACTAAAGTAAACTAAACTAAAAGATCTCCTTCTCACCCCCGCCCCTCCCTCTCCCCACGCGGGACAGTTCCCCGCCAGCCAGGACCTCGGCCTTCGAGGACTTCAAGGGCGAGCGAGGCAGCGAGATCAACCGCATCTTCAAAGAGAACAAAACCATCCTGAACGACCGGAAGAGGAAACTCGGGGAGGTGACCCACAGGATCAACCTGGTCAAGCAGGAAATGGACGTCACCCGCCAGGCCCTCGAGGTCCAGAAGCTGGAACGGGAGCAGCAGGGTGAGCAGGAGGGACTTTGCTCCGTATCCCGGTTGGGCAGCCGGCGGAACTCCTGGCCACCGGGTGGGCTGAGCTGGGCTTTTCCCCTAGCTGGGAATGCAGGTTTAATTCCTGTATCGATTAAAGCTTTTGTGCTGCCTCCCTCCTTCACCAGGCAGCTTCGAAAGAGGCTCCTCTAGTTGCCATGTATGGGAGGGTTTGAAAAGTACAGTTAGTCCTCGACTTACAGCGGCTCGTTTAGTGACCCTTCGGAGTCCAAAGAACAGAAGCAGTGACTTAGGACTGTTTTTCACACTTCATGACCATCGCATTCCTCCCCACGGCCACGTGAACAAAATCCTGACGTTTGGCAACGGAGTGACGTGTTTATGATGGTTGCAGAGTCTCTCCGGTTACGTTACACCCACTTTTGCCACCTTCTGACAGGCAAAGTCGACAAGGAAGCCAGATTCCGTGTTCCTGGCTTAACGAGTCAAGTGATTCGCTTAACAAATGTGGCAAGAACGGTCATAAAATGGAGCAAAATTGGCTTAACAACTTTCCCGCTTAGCAACAGAAACGTTGGGCCCAATTGCGGTCGTAAGTTTAAGGACTACCCGAGACTAAATGGGCCTTCCCTTAACATGACCTTTTGAAATCGGCATTACGGGTACTCCTCAACTTATGACCGTTCACTTAACCCTCCCGTGACGGTGGTAGGTCCATGACGGTCATAACCCAGGTTTGTTACATGACGGGCCTTTTTGCAGTGGTTGTTAAGCGAAGGTGACGGCTGTAAAGGGAACCCCGCCCTCCTTAAGCGAACATGGCGGCTAAGGGAAGCAGTGAGGCGCGACGGCTGCAGTGTTGCCAGAAAAACCCAGAAGGAATCGTTTCAGGCAGAACCCTCATGGAAGAGTCACAACTCTTGAGGATGCTGCAGACGGCCATGAACACATTTGCGTTGCCGAACCTCACAGGGCTGCGGTGTGGGGAGGGGCCCACCGTCAGAACCTCAGATCAGGATCCATGGTAACATTAAACAATCTCCAAGCGACCGGTTGTAAGTCAGGGACTACCTGCGCATCACTGGGTTTAGTTCTGAATTCGCTTTGGTGCTCTCTGAGTTTGGTGGTTTCCCTGCAGACGTTTCGTGACCCAAGTAGACGCCACAAAGAAGTGGGATTTGTGCAAATGAGGAGGAGGAGGGCTGTGGGGTCCTCGGTTCTCTCTGAGCTTGGAGGTTTTCATGCAGACATTTCATGACCCAACTAGGGAACATCCTCAGTGCTAGAAAGGAGTGGATATTACGCTCCCTGTTTTTGTTCTTGGGGCTGGCCCTGTCAGCGTCAATGCGGGCGCTCGTAGAGGCTCTTTGGTTCCTTGGTTAATAACAGAACAAGAGAGTTGGAAGGGATCTTGCAGGTCATCTAGTCCAACCTCCCTGCTGAAGCAGGAGACCCTTAGAGAATTACAGAATAACAGAGTTTGGAGGGACCTGGGAGGTCTTCTAGTCCAATCCCCTGTTCAAGCAAGAGACAAATGGCTGTCAAACCTCTTCTTGAAAACCTCCAGTGAAGGAGGCACCCACGACTTCTGGTGGCCAGCAGTTCCACTGATTAATTATTCTCATTCTCAGGAAATTCCTCGTTCCACCCATTGCTGCTTGTCCTGCCTCCAGGGGCTTTGGGGGATAGGTTGACCCTCCCTCTTCTTTGAGGCAGCCCCCTAATTATTGAGCACCAACACCCCCTCATTTAAACCCTGAGCTGCAAATATTCTCCTCCTTGTTGGAACGATGATCTAAGGATGCAACACGGGGCCCTGTGCTGATGTCCTGGCGCCTTCTGCTGGGCGCCTGTCCACCTCGCGATGCCTCCTTCTCACCTAGGGGAGTACCTGAACGATGAAGGGCAGATCATCATCGACGAAGAAGAGTTCCTCCTCATTATGAAGCTGAAGGATCTCAGGAAGCAGTACCGGGACGACTTCAGCGAGTTGCAGGACCTCCGCTCCGAGGTCCAGTACTGTCAAAACCTGGTGGACCAGTGCCGCAATCGGCTGCTCACAGGTAAGGCAGGGCGCTGGGTGTGAAACCAGAGGTTCTGCAAAAGTTTCCAGAAAGAAATTATACACTCTCCGCGCCAATTATTTTCAGGTGTTTGATGCCACTTTCTGTGAGCTTCCAGACAGGTTTCAAGCAAGCACAAGTCCCCAAATTCTTCGCAGCCTTGGTTCAGGTTACAGGCTGCCCATTTCTAGGGTTGGTTACTGAACCTGCCGTAGCTCTTACTTTAGGGTGTTTGTGAGTCCCAAATTGAGGTTAGCCAGCGTGCAATCCTGGCGTGCAAAAGCATGGTGGACGTGGGCGTGTGATGGGCTTGCTTTGCGGGTGGGTGGTTTGCCCAGCCTGCCTGTCGGTGACCCCCATTGGCGCTCTCTCTCTCTCTCTCCCCCCACCCGCCCCCCGCCCTGCAGAGTTCGACATCTGGTATAACGAATCTTTCCTGATCCCGGAAGAGGTGAAGGAAGCCCTGCGGCCAGGAGGATCCATCAGGCTTGGCATGATTCCCATGAACAGAGTCCTGACTCTGGTAAGTCACCTGACCTCCCCACGCCGGTTTGGAGCAGCTCTAAACGAACCAAGCAGAGAAGTAAAAACCTAGAAATAAGAGGAGGAATTTCCTGACGGTGAGGACAGTTAACCAGTGGAAAGATTTTTGCCTCCGGAAGTGGTGGATGCTCCAACGCTGGAAGTTTTTAAGAAGAGCCCGGACAGCCATTTGTCTGGAATGGTAGATTGTCTTCTGCTTGAGCAGGGGGTTGGACTAAAGGACCTCCAAGGTCCCTTTCAAATCGGTTATATTGCTAATATTACTCTGGCCCTACAAAGTCAGGAAAATGTGGATTGGCTGGCATTGCACTCAGCAGCTCGAAGCGGGGAAAACCAGAAAAACTGTGGAACTTCGAACGGCGAGAGAGAGAGAGAGAAGGATCTAGAGTGGAATCCTGTTTCTTCTTGGTTTCCTGTCGCAGAGACTTAAAATCTAGTCAGGCTTCCTGATCTCCTGAACCAGGCTGGGTTCTCTTTCGGGGTGGGTGGTTGCAGGATGCTGTTGTGCACGTGTGTGAACAGTTGCGCACTGACGGCTTCTCCTGGTGGTTCCTAAAATCTTCCTCCTGACTGAGACGACTCTCCATCTCGGCAGTCTCAGGGCTACGTTGAATTTTGGGGACTTGTCAGCAAGCGCTGAGACTTCAGCGCCTAGAATTCCACAGCCAGCCGAGGTGATTCCTAGTTTGAAAGCCCCAAAGGACCCCGAAATCATCTTCCTCCTCTTCCCCTCTGCAAATCCCACTTTCCCTCTAGCCCTGATGATGTTCCCTAGTTGGGTCATGAAACGTCTGTAGGGAAACCACCAAGCTCAGAGAGCACCAAGGACCCCACAGTCCTCCTCTTCCTCTTTCCTGTAAACCCCACTACTCCCTTCTAACCCCGATGATGTTCAACGGCCATGAAACGTACGCAAGACAACCACCAATCTCAGGGAGCACCAAGGACCCCACAGTTGCCCAGCCTCAACCGATCCTCGCACGATTCGCGCACCGCAAGCCGAAAAACCCTCCCCCCACCAAACGTCTGCGCCATTGCTCCCGGGAATCTCCCGGCCCTCCCCCTTCAGACCTGCCTTTCTCCCCTCCCAACAGGATGAAGACGAGCAAGAGAGATTCGACCGAATGCAGCAGGAGGTTTTGCCTTTCTGCCCAGCTTCCGTTTCCTTCTATAACGCCAAAGCAAAGGTGGACCGTAAGGTAAACCATCCAGGTTGACCCTTGTTCAAAGAGCCCCACGGGTAGTCCTCAACGTTAACAACCCCGATGGATCCCACAAAGTGAGACGGCCATTAAGTGCGTTTTGCTCCGTTTTATGACCTTTTCTTGCCACAATCGCTCAGTAAATCACTGGCAGCTGTTCAGTTAGCAGCGTGGTCGTTAAGTGAATCTGGCTTCCCCCCCATCGACTTTGCTTGTCAGAAGGTTGCCAGAGGAGAATCACGCGACCTCCAGACACCGCAAACATCATAAAATCCCAGCCAATTGGCAAGGGTCCGAGTGCGGATCGTGTGACTGTGGGGATGCTGCGGCAGTCATGGCAAACAATCCCAAATCCCCTTTTTTCAGGGCTGTTGCCACTTTCGTCCCTAAACAAACAGCCACAAGTCGAGGATTCCCTGTGATGCAAAAAAAAAAAACATCCTCTCTCTCTCTCTTTCTTCTTTGAAAGCACAAGTATTCCCGAGCCATGAGCGCCTTTGAGCAAATGAGGAAGAAGCCAGGATCCGTCCAAGCTGCCGTGAAGAACAAGCCTCCATCCGTGCTGGACGTTGTGTAGCCGAGCGAGAACGATGCCCGTCTCCTTTCTTTACAAGGCGAGTAAAAACGCTCGCAGCCTGCAAGTCACAACTTTTACTTTCTTTCTTCTTTTTTTTCCCCCTCCTGTTAAACGTTCAGAATTTACAGTATAATAAATATTTGAGGATTTCTACGTATGGCAAACATTCCTAAACACACCAGGGGGTGACTTCACCCAGGAGAACTAACAAGGGTGTAGCAGCAATGAACAGGGAGTCATCAAATTTGCCAATGACACCAAACTGGGGAAATTAGTCAACAGTTTTGGAAGTCAGGCTTAAAATTCCAGAAGGACTTTGGCGGATTTGAACACCGGGACATGTTCAAGAAGATGCGGTTCAGTGGTGAGGAAAGGGAGGAATTACACCGAGGCAGGGAAAACCAAACGCACAGGGGTAGAATCAGAGAGGTCCCTGACTCAACAGTTCTTGACTTACAACAGTCCATTTAGTGACCGTTAAAAGTAACACTGAAAAATGTGGCGTGACAGTTTTTTTTTTTCACCCTTATGACCGTTGTAACATCCCCGCGATCAAAATTCAGGCACTTGGCAACTGGCTCACATTGAGGACAGTCGCAGTGTCCCAGGGTCATGAGACAAAGTCAGAGGGGAAGCCTGATTCACTTAATGACCGGGTGGCTATCTGAACAACTGCAGGGATCCACTTAACGACTGGCAAGAAAGGTTTTAAAATGGGGCAACACTGACTTGACAAATGTCTCCTTAGCGACCTCAATTGCATTGGTAAGTCAAGAACTACCTGTAGTAGTAGCCGTGGGAGGCATCTCGGAGTCCTTGTGGACAGCCACTTAAATGGGAGCCAGCCGTGTGCTGCAGCTGCCCAAAGGGCCAATGCAATCCTAAGCTGCATTAACAGAGGGATAGGATCAAGATCAAGGGAGGTCCTAACCCCCACTCTATAAGGCCTTGGTAAGGCCACCCTTGGGATCCAGCATCCAGTTTTGGTCACCACAATGTGAAAAAGGGTGCAGAGAAGAGCAACCAAGAGGATGACGGTGCTGGAGGCTGAAACATACGATGGACGGTGGCTGGAATTTCGGCCTGTCTGCTTTTAACGAGAAGAAGCGGGGACATGATAGCAGCCTTCCAGTCTTTGAGGGGCTGCCCCAAAGGAGAAGTGGTCAAGCTATTCTCCAAAGCACCTGAAGGCAAGACAAGAAGAAGCAGATTTGTGACCGTTTCCCACACTCAGGACGGTTGCAACATTCCCTTGGTCACGTAATCAAAATTCAGGCACTTGGCAACCGATTCACACTCACGACGGTCGCAGGGTCTCCCAGGGTCACGTGATCCCCTTTGGCGACCTGACAAGCCGGAAGCCTGGCTGCTTGGGAAGCCAGGCTCACTTAACGACCGCGTTATTAATTTAACCGCAGCAGTGATTCAACTAAACAATGGGAGCAAGAAAGGCCGTAAAATAAAGACTCACTTAAGTTAACACGAACAAGTTCGTGTCAACGTTAACGAATGTCTCACTTAGCAACAGAAATCTTGGGGCCGTAAGCAAGGAGACCGCCTGTAAGAGCTTGCCTCCAGAAGAGTCGTGGGTGCTTATGATGGTTGTGGGGTTTGCAAACTTCCCAGCTGGCTGCCAAAAAGCAGTGGGGGAGACTGCCCGATTCACTTAACGACCGCCTGGTTCGTTTAATGACTGCAGCGATTTGCTTTACTCCCGTGGCAAAAAAAAGTCATAAAATCAGGGGTGACTTATTTAACACCTGCTTTGCTTTGCAGCAGAAATTGAGTTCCCAGCGGTGTATTAAAAGGCTTGCGTGGCCTCTCCCCTGCTCTTAAAGAGAAGAGAACAGGGAGGAGAGAAAAAGTCCCTTTAATTATCATCTCTGGGCTCATGGTCAGTTCCTAATTTTTTTCCCCGGAGGTCAAAACTTCTGCCTGACCCTTCATTTCTGGCTTATCTACAGAAACCTCTTTCCCACATTCGAAAGACTGGAGCGGGGGGACACATTCCCAGTATCTTCCTTGGAGCCTCAACAAAGTCTGAGGTAGCAGCTGAGAGATTAAGGAAGTAAAATAGACCGGCCAAGAATGTAAAACAAACCGAAGATACGAGGGCGAAGAGATAAAAAGCGGGAAGATTGAAATGGATAAGAGAAGGCAAAAGAGAGATAAGGTTGGGTCTGCTTTGGAAAAGGCTCCGGAGAAAGATTGCACAACCTGTACAGCCAGGCGCTTAATTAGGATTAGGTCAAAAGGGAGGCTGATGTTGAGGTTGCGGTGACTTCCAGGATCTGAACTCGAAGCGGGAGCAGCGATGCCTCTGAAATATCTCGGGTGGCTCTCAAGGGAGAGCGGGGATGACGTCAGGCCTGCCTCAAGGCGGGCGTCCTTCAGGGGTAGACTGCGGTTCTCTGTCCCTGCAATTTGCGTGGTCAGGTGGCCACTCAATGACCGGGTTATCAATAAAATAGGCGTAGCTCAGGGTTGAAGTGTGGGACCCTTGGTGCTCTCTATATACAGCTACGATTCTTGGTGAACGTTGGTTTTTTTTTTTAATGTACACTGAGAGCTTCTGCACTGAAGACAAATTCCTTGTGGGTCCAGTCCCACTTTGCCAATAAAGAATTCTATCCTATCCTATCTTATCCTATCCTGAATTCTGTCCTGTTCTATTCTTAATTCCAATATTCTATTCTGTATTTATTTTATGATTTCTCTATTTCTAAGTTCTATTCTGTATTCTATACTATTCTTCCTCTATTCTATCGTATTCTAGGTTTGGTGAGTTTCTTGCAGGCATCTCATGACCCAACTAGGGAACATCATCTGTGCTAGAAGGGAGGGAGGTTTGAAGGGAGGAAGGAGATGACTGCGGGGTCCCTGGTGCTCTCTGAGCTGGGTGGTTTTCTTGCAGGCATCTCATGACCCAACTAGGGAACATCATCAGTGCTAGAAGGGAGGGAGGTTTGAAGGGAGGAAGGAGATGACTGCGGGGTCCCTGGTGCTCTCTGAGCTGGGTGGTTTTCTTGCAGGCATCTCATGACCCAACTAGGGAACATCATCTGTGCTAGCAGGTTTGAGGAGGAGAACGATTGTGCTCTGGGCTTGGTACTTTTCTTGCAGACATTTCAGGATCCAACTATCTAACATCATCAGTGTTAGAAAAGAGAGGTGTCTGTGGAGGAGGAAGAGGAGGAGGGAGGACTGTGGGGTCCTTGGTGCTCTCTGAGCTTGTTGCAAGTGTTTCAGGACCCAACTGGGGAACATCATCCCTGCAGTATGGTCACACGGTCAAAATTCGGAAGATTAGCTGTTCGTTTAGCGATCATTCAAAGTTACGTCACTGAAAAAAAAGTGCCTTCTGGCTCTTGCAGCACCCCTTAAGGTCATGTGATCAAAATCCGGATGCTTGGCAACTGACCCATACTTGTGACGGTCACAGTATCCCCTCTGTGTGCGTGTGTGTGTGTGTTTGTGTGTGATGCGATCCCCTTTTGCGACCTTCCAACGAGCAAACCCCACGGGGAAGCCAGATTCGCTTCACAACCGTGTTCTTCATCAGTGCTAGTCGATCGTTCCATGGAAGGACCCATAGCGAAGCTGAAGCACAAATACTTTGGCCACCAAAGGAGAAGAGAGGACTCGTTGGAGAAGGCCCCGGTGTTGGGAAGGATGGAAGGCGAAAGAGGACGACAGAGGATGTGAGATAGTAGATAGTCCATAGGTGTCATCGACGCAATGAACGTGATTTTAGGTAACCCTCAGAGACAGTGGAGGGCGGGGGAGAGCAGGGGGTGAGGGAGGGGAGTGGCTGGCATCCTGTGATCCATGCAGTCATGAAGAACCGGACACCCCTTAGCGACTGAACGAGGGGACAGGGTCTCCTCTATTGTGGCCACCACTTTCTCCGTCTTGACCCCATCCCTCCCTTGAAAAAAGGTCAAGCGGACTCAAAGTGGACCCATCCGTGCGGTTTTCAATAGTCCGAAAGACTCGGACTTCTGAAATATTTCTCTGGCCTTTTCTGGACTGAACTGGTTGAGTTTTTGAGATCAAACAAGGCAGAGTTGATGTTACCACAGGCCAAGCCCAGATCTTTTGAGCTGGAGGGCTTTTGGGGCTTGGTGACCGTATCCATGGTTTGGTCCTTGAGTGAGAACCCTGCCTTGGTTCCTTCCAGGGTAAAACTTTGCTTGACCGTCTCTCGTCTTCCCATTCTCAAGTGTCTTCTCCGCCACCCATGTCCAGAAGGATCTCTCTCTCCCACCCTCTCTCTCTTTCTCTCTCTTTCCCCATCCATCCATCCATCCATTCCAGTCTCTCAGGCCTGCCATCTCCAGCTTCGCTGGCCTCCTGCCATAAATCGGGAGCGGAGGGAATTTGGGGCAGCCCACCCTGTGGACCTAGGAACGAGGACGCGAAGGGCCGGCGTGGAGCCATGTCGACAAAACAACCCAGCCGCCAAGGACACCTGGCTTGGGAACCGAACGGAGAGTGCGGCCGAAGGCGCCAAAGAACCCAGCCGTTCCCCAAACACCCCAAAGCCATCCCCTTGGACCCTGATGGACTGGCCAAGCGGGGGGAGGCCTGCTGGGTGGGGGGAGAAATACTGACATCTAGCCGCAAGCACTTGAGTAAAAGAAGTAAAAACCCGAGGCTCGCTCTCTCCTAAGTGTCTAAGTTGGGGCTAAAGGGGGGCAGCGAAGGGGGAGATACTCAGATCTAGTTTTATTTTCACTGGACTTCAACGAAAGAACCTTCCAGTTCAAGTAAATGGCGTGAAGAACTTTCTCTGGTAAACATCTGTGTTAGAACCAGCCTGACATTATCCATCCCTCTAATCTCTCCACCCATCCTTCTTCCTTATCCCTTCTCTCTATCTTATCTCTCTATCCTTCCATCTTCATCCATCCATCCCTCTTATCCATCTATCCCTCTTATCCCTCCATCACTGTCATCCATCCATCCTTCTTCCTTATCCCTCCCTCCAACTTATCTCTCCATCCATTCATCCTTCTTCCTTATCCATCCATCCATCCTTCTTATCCATCACTGTCAACCATCCATCCTTCCTCATCGCTCCCTGCTCTAACTTATCTCTCCATCCTTCCATCTTCATCCATCCATTCATCCTTCTTCCTTATCCATCTATCCATCCATCCCTCTTATCCATCACTGTCATCCATCCATCCTTCTTCCTTATCCCTCCCTCCAACTTATCTCTCCATCCATTCATCCTTCTTCCTTATCCATCCATCCCTCTTATCCATCCATCACTGTCATCCATCCATCCTTCCTCATCGCTCCCTCCTCTAACTTATCTCTCCATCCTTCCATCTTCATCCATCCATTCATCCTTCTTCCTTATCCATCTATCCATCCATCACTCTTATCCATCCATCACTGTCATCCATCCTTCCTTACCCATCTGATCTCTCCATCCCTCCTTCTTCCTTGTCCATCTCTTAATCCATTCATCTCCCTATCCATCCATCCATCCATCCATCCATCCATCCATCCAAGGCTTGGTTATACATTTTCATAAGCCCCAAATAGTGTTCACCGAGAGTTTAGATTAAATGTGAAATCTAAGCTTGAATTTTAAACAATGATCAGGACGGGAGGCCCTTCCTATTTGTTTGTTTACCTGTATCCTTTTATTTTATAAATAACTCGGTTATTTACAGAGTTACCCTGTGGTAAGATGGGTGGCCGATAAATTTGATAAAACAAACTCAGGGCAGCAATCCTACCCCATCCTCCTCCCTCTATTTTTTCACCCACCACCATCCTGCAAGGCAGGTCAAGCTGAGATTAACTATTCACTGTATATACATTTATAAATTTGCAGTTGAAAAATTGCACACCTACTTGTGGGGTTGTTAATCGTTGTGCAAAAAGCAGCACCACCAAAGGAATGGTATTGCTAGAACTCTGAAATGAGCCAGTTGACACTGATGATCTCCAATAACTGTAAAATCAGAATCGAATTGTGATTATTTTTATACTGCAGGTGCCTCGAAGGCCAGGTAAATAGAATTTACTCTCGTCCCTGCAACGCTCAAAACAAGGAGGTGCCAACATGGGGGCGGGGGAAGGAAGGGGAATGACGTCACTGCCTATGACGTCACCGGGGCTGATACTGTAGTAGGCTGTTGGGGAGTCACGAGGTCAGCCTCGATTTCCCATCTGTAAAATTGCTTTTCGGGAGGGGAGGGGGAGCTCGCCGACACGGTCGAGCTTGGGGAGGGGGGACAAAGAAAAGACTGAATCCCACCCACTCAGGCTTGTTGGAAACCGCCTTAGTTAAACTAGGATTCAGGGGTCCCTTCGGGGGCTTCGCAGGAGCCCCCACGCCGCGGCGCAGCCAAGGAGGCTCCCAAGTAGGGCAGAGACTGTTGTCTCCCATAGGGTATAGCGGCTGCAAGCCCCGCGGCTGCAAGAGCCCCCATAGCACGGTGCAATCTACCCTCGCGCGTCGGGCGGGAAGAAACTCTCAGCAGGGGACTCCCAATTCCCAGTGAGCGCGTGAGCTAGGGAGCACGTGGTGGGGAGCATGGGCTGAGCAGTCCAACCCCCGCGGCCCCCTGGGCACGCTGCAATCTATGACCCCCGTCGGACTGGGAGAAACCCTCAGCAGGGGACTCTTCCATGGGGCGCGCCGGCTGGGGAAGATGGGGTGCAAGCGAGGAGAATATCTTGATCTGGGACTCCCAACACTCATGGGGGCCCGGGGACGATGAGCTTAGCGATGCAGGGACCCCCCCACGGCGCGCTGCAATCCGCCATCCCCGGTCCGGCAGGGAGAAACTCTTTAAGTCGGGGACCCTGGGCTATAAGCGCGGCCAGCCGAGCCCTCCACGGGGCACGTTTTACAAAACCACCCTCCAGGATCAGACAGGGAGTAACTACATAGTCGGACACTCCAAGTCCCATGGGGCACGCCCACTGGGGAGCCATGGGCTAAGCCCTAGAGCCAGACCCCTCCCCCTCATCCCCCATGGCACGAGGCAATCCACGACCCTCAGGTCGGGCAGGGAAGAAATTCTCTTGCTCGGGCACTCCAACTCCTATGAGGCGCGCCGGCTGGGGACGATGGGAGGAGGAACGCTTCCCGACGAGGTGCTTATACACGTGCGGTCGGGAAAAGCCGCGGCCGGCTGGACTCGTAGGGATGCCCAACCGTGGCCACTTTAAGGCTTGTGGACGCCAAGAATTCTGGGAGTTGAAGTCCAGAAGTGGCCACGGTTGGAGACCTCTGGGCTGGACCTATCGCGGGGAAGGAAGGGGGCGTGGCCAGGAAAGGTGGGAGGCGTGGCCGGGAAGATTGGGGTAAGAAAACCGCTCGAGCTCGGCTCAATGCGACTCGGCTGGGCGAGCTCGACGGCGGTTCAGAGCTCGGCTAGAGTCGACCGGCACTCGGGCGCGTTCGGCGTGTCCTCGCGCGGCGCTCGGCTGTCCTCGGGCCTTCGGCGGAGTTGGAAAAGGATGTGAGCGGGAGGCGGCGGCGCAGAGGGCGCGGAGCATCCCGTCCGTTCGCCCGGCGGCGGGCGGATCGGGGCTTCGTGCGGTGAAGGAGACGCTACCGCCCGCCGCGATGGGGACTTCTACGATCCGGAGCACCCGACCCCTGAGTAAGTGGGGCTGTGGGGGGGGGGGGGGGCAATCGGGGAGGAGGGGAGGGGAGAGGGAAGGAAAGTCTCCTCGGGCCTCGCGACCCCGCCCCCGCCCCATCGGACAGGAGCAACGGTCGCCCCCGATCCTCAGAGGCCCCCCACTCTCGATGCGCTGCCCCCGGGCCTTTCTGAGGCGGCGGAGGGAGAAGAGGCAGAAGCCGGGCCTGGCTAGGCCGCGCATCCCCGGCCTCGCGTGAGAGCGGCGGCCGACCCCGGCCACCCTAAGCCCGGGGAGAAACAAAGCCGGGCGGGATTTCGATTTTTCTGTGTGGGGGAGGGAGCTCGTCTAAGAAACCGAGGGGTTTTTTTTCCCATTGGGGAGGACCCCCCACCTCAGTTCCCCTTCCTCCTCTTCCTCACACCCTGGAAACCATTGGCGGGGGAAAGAGGGGAGCAGTTTCCTCATGGAGGGGCCTTTGGGGGAGGTCCTCGAGGGCGGGGGGACTTTTGACATACACGCCCCCCACCCCAATTCCCCTCCTGCCAATGTGGACGAGCCCCTCCAAGCTCCCCTTTTGGGGTGGGGTGGGTGAAATTGAGGCGCAGGGGAGGGGGGCTTTCCGAGTGTTATTTGTCTGTCCCCCCCTTTTTTTTTCCCCTAGGTTCCCCCTCCATTTGCAGGGCCTGAAGTAGCAGAGCCTGGATTTTTGTGTGTGTGTGTGTGTGTGTGTGGGGTTGTTGCAGTGTGGAGAAGGGGGGTGCCTCTTCCCCCCCAGAATGGATGGATTGTGAACCTGTTTGGTCTGGTATTGTGGGGGGGGGGCGGGGGGGCGCGATTCCTTTCCTTAAGACATCAGTTGCCGCTGTATGAACCTGTCTTCCAGAGTAACATCTTCCTCGTCCAATTCTGTATTTTGAGCTGTGTTTTTTTGTTTTTCTTCCTATTTTTGGGTTGGCTTTCCTGCTGGGAAGAGATGGGAGGTTATTCCTATAATACTGTCCTGTCAGTTACCTTTTAGAGGCAAAAGGTTCCCTCCGGAAAGACTTAACGTCTCCTGCCCTGGCCAGAAAGTCAGACTAGAAGGCCTCCAAGGTCCCTTAGATAGAGAAGGAACGGCTGATGTCTCCTGCCTTGGAGGAGGGAGGGGAGCGTTTGTTCCACTAGGAAGGTCTCATAGCCGGAGAAGACAAAACCAAGGTCTCCTGCTCGACTAGAAAGATGAATTTGAAGATAGCCAAGGTCTCTTGGCCAAAGGAGAGAAAAGATAAGATATCTTGTCTTGGAGTAGAAAACCACCAAGGTCTCTTAGCTGGAGAAGGAAAGATTAAAGTCTCCTGGTGGGGGGGTGGGGGTGTTAGATTAGAAGACTTCCAAGGTCCCTTCCAGTCCTAGGCATTATATTGGGCCTTTGGCTCTGCCTGTCTGGTCTGCGTGGATTGCCTTTTTTCCCCTAGGTAACTGCTATTTTTCCCCAGAGTTTACATATGTGTGCACGTGTGGTGCCTGTGCATCTTCACAACCCCATTGGTTTGGTCCTTCGCAATAGCACCAGTTTCTAACATAGTCCCCCTGGGCAAATAACCCATTAAACTGAAGTTGTTGCATGAGGGCTGCAAGTAACCGATATAACAAGTTGAGCCTTGACCTGGATCCAAAGGGCACAAGTGAGTCAGAGCATAGCTAGCACATGTGGGGGAATCTTTTGAGCACCTGCCTCTCTTCCTGGGCTCAGAGGGAGCCATGATTGGGGGGGAGAGATTTGGTCAAAAATGTCCCCCACAGGTTTATCTGTGCAAATCTGACCAAATCTCCTTAAATCCAGGTCTGGTGTGGGAGAGGAGAAGGTTTATAAAGTTTGAAGCAGCAATCCCCAAACATGAAAGATTGAGAATTGGGGGAACTGTGTAACAACATGCTCTCAGCAGCTACTTTAAAAAAAAAAAATCTTTGGAAGCAAACTTGAAAAGGACAAAGGGTTGCTATTGTTTGACAAGAATTTGAATCCAGCTCTAGGAGAGAGCACCTGCTTGGAGGCACTTGGTTTTTTCTATAAGCCTGTTAGGAATTTTTCTCTAAAACCCCCTTTCCTATATGTAGGATCTCCCCTACCTTTCCCCCCATATTAAAAAAAAAAAAAGAACAAAGGAAAATACAGGTAGTCTTTGACTTAAAACCACAATTGAGCACAAAATTTGTGTTGCTAAGTGACACATTTGTTAAGTGAATGTTGTCCCATTTTATGACGTGAATCACTGGAGTTCAGTTAGTAACACTTGTAAATTGTAAATAAACATGGCTTCCCCATTGACTTTTGCTTGTCAGAAGGTTGCAAAAGGGGATCACATGACCCCAGGGTACTACAACTGTTGTAAGTATAAGTCAGTTGCTAAGTCTCTGAATTTTGATCTCGTGGCCATGGGGATGGCTGCAGTGGTTGTAAGTATGAAAACCGGTCATGTCACTTTTTTCAGTGGCGTAAGTTAGAATGCTCACTAAACGAACTGCTTGCTGTAAGACAAAGATTACCTGTATTCTTGGTAGCTTTGTGCCCAATATTCTTTCATTTTTGTTATACAAAGAGATATTTTGCATTGTCTCAAGACATAGTTGAACTAATGGCATTCAGAAATTAGACTTTTATAGATGCCTATAGAAGGGAGAGAGTTGTGGCTTTGAGGAACTTCATCCGTATTATTTATTCAATTTAGATGCCAACCCTCCCTGATAACAGCAATTCTGGGCGGCTTACAGACAATAAAAAAGACAAATATCTTGTAGAGGACAAAAGCACCCACATTTTTTTTTTATATTTAAAAAATGCATTATTGATAGTCCTTGGATTCATCCGAATCAAGGACAGGACCAACCTAGAAATAAAAGAGAAATTTCCCAACAGTGAGAACAGTGAATCTGTTTGTTTCCAGAAGTTGGGGTGCTCCATTACTGGAGGTTTTCAAGGAGGAGATTGGACAACCACTTGTCTGAGATGGGATAGAGACTCCTGCTCGAGCAGGAGGTTGGACTAGAGGACCTCCAAGGTCCCTTCCAGCTCTTGTTATTTTGTTAATCCCCGTCCTGAGCAGAACTGGGCTGCCATTTATGTTTTCTGGCAAAAATGGATTTCGGCAGCTCAGCCCTTCCTTTCTCTCTCCCTTTCTCACCTGCGCATGTAACCCTCAACTGTTTCTCTTGAATCCTGTTTTATTTTTATAGCACGGCTTTCATACTGAAGGATCCCAGTGGACACCAAAAAGCTAATGCATCTAGCAGCGCTGAAATTGCAGTCACCTCTGAGGTGGAAAGGGACCACAGGTGTATCTTTGAAAAGAATATGGATGGGTCTGAAGAGGTAGAAAGGTAAAAACTTGGACCAAGGCAATAGGGTATACCTTTGTTTTTGCAAATTGCTCTCCTTGTTTATGTGGATGCCTAAGCAACATTATGCAATTCCAGAAATTAATTGTACCAAAAAAAAAAATGAAATTCAGCTTCTGTTTTGCTAACGTAAATTCAACATTCCCCCCCACCCCCATGGATATCTTTGCGTAGCAGGTGTTAAAATGGGGGACATTCAACAATTCTTGGGGTAGAATTACTGGCAGGAAGTCCTTCCCTCCTTCCTTTTCTTATTTTCTTCTCTACTCTTCCTTCCTTTCCCTCTCTTTCTCTTCTTGTCTCCCTTCCTCTCCTCTCCTTTCCCTTTTTACTTTCTCTTCCTTCTTCCCTTCTCTGCTCCTTCAAAATGTTAGTCTTTTGACTAGATTGGCAGGAAACAAATTTTGCTTTTTAATATATTCCTCCTCTTTATCCTTTTGTAAGGGTGGGGGGACTGTTTAAATAAATTCCAAAATTGCAAATAATGTCTTGCACGGATAGGGCCTCTAAAATGTGTTTACATTCGGGGGGGTGGGGGGGGGGCGACTTCTGCCCCATGTTTTCAGGGATCGCCCCTTTCATGGGCTACAAGGCGCCTGCCATTGTGTTAAAACCAGATAATTGTAACTTTTTGGGGGGGTTAGGTGAAACAGAGGTAAACGTGGTTTGGTGTTTGAATTTTTCAGTTGCTGCCTGAATTGCATCTTGAGCAATATTTGTTCCGTACTGGCCTCGCTCTCCAAGTGCCATACATTTTTTAAGAGGTGCGTGCCTGTGAGAGCCGAGTGTCGAACTTAAGACAGGAAAAGGGCAGAGAGCAGTTTGGAAATAAAATCCATCATGTCTCAAAGATGCTCTTCGCTTGCCGGAGAACGTGGCTTCCACTAGGGAGGGAACTCAAATAGGGGAAATTATTAGCGTATGGTTTATCGTTACAGGAAGTTACAGTTAACAGGCAAATTTCAGGTGGTCCTTGACTTACAATCACAGCTGAGCACAAATTTTCCCCTTTCTAAGCAAGACAATTGTTAAGTGACTTTTGCCCCATTTTACGGCCTTTCTTGCCACTGTTAAGTGAGTCACTTCGGTTGTAAAGTGAATCCAGCGTCCCCATTGACCTTGCCTACCATGAGGTCGCAAAAGGGGTTCATGTGACTCCGGGACACTGCGACCGTCCTAAATACGAGCCGGTTGCCAAGTGTCCGGATTTCAGTCATGGGGATGCTTCAGCGGTGTGAGAAATGGTCGCGAGCCACATTTTTCAAAGCGTCTATAAATCCTAACGGTCACTAAATGAATGATATTACAGTTAGTCCTTGACTTACAACCATTCCTGCAGTGACTGAAGTTACAGCATCACTTTTAACGGCCCTTGCAGCGTCCTGTCAGACGCCTGTGGGCATTTGGCTACTGACTCATATTTAACGACCGTCGCAGTGTATCCTGGGGGGGTCATGTGATCCCCGGATTCGCAATCTCCCAGCTGGCTTCCATCGAGCAAAAGTCAACGGGAGAGCTGGGTTTCTTTAAGGGCTGCACGATTTGCTTAACACCCCCCTGGAAAATTGGATGCAATTCAACTCAACAACTGCCTGCCTCAGCTTAGCAAATAGAAATCCTGATTTAAACCGTGGCCATAAGTCGAGGACTCCCTGCAGTTACAGTTTGATTTCTTTAGGTTTTCTTGGCAGGGAGAAAGAGATTCAGTGCTTATTTCCTCTCGCTGAACACGGATAGATGAAGCCCCCAAAGCGTGAAGGGCTCCCTTGCAAATTCAGGAATGGCTATTTGTCTTCTTCTTCTTTAGCCGAAACCTGACAAATCTCTCGTGATTGCAGCGGAAATATATAATATGTAATATATCCCTTCCCTGGGATAATTGCTGAGAAAAGCAGTTTTGACAGAGGTGGCTGGCAGTGGAAACCAAAGTGTTCCTCGCTTCGATATTTTATAAGCAGACAAGGTCAAATGCATTTAAGGGGTTCATTTTTTTAAAGGCAGGTGGGAAACAGGTGAAACCGTTCAGTTATTAGGAGATGGCTGCTGGGAAGCTGACCCCGGTTGTCAAGTGGAAATGAGCTTATTTCATTTGGTTTTGGCTGTTTTCTTTTACTCAAGTGCTTGGAAGTAGATGTCAGTATTTCTCTCCTCCCCCCCCCGCCTTCGCTGGCCCTCCCCCCTTGGCCAGTCCATCAAGGTCCAATGGGATGGCTTTGGGGTGTTTGGGGAACGGCTGGGTTCTTTGGCGCCTCCGGCCGCACTCTCCGTTCGGTTCCCAAGCCAGGTGTCCTTGGCGGCTGGGTTGTTTTGTCGACATGGCTCCACGCCGGCCCTTCGTGTCCTCGTTCCTAGGCCCACAGGGTGGGCTGCCCCAAATTCCCTCCGCTCCCGATTTATGGCAGGAGGCCAGCGAAAGGCAGGCCTGACACTGTCTCGTGTAATATGCACACAGACACACGCCATACATCCCGATTTGAAATGAGTTCTAGTCTCTCCTTAATTGTGAAAGCCGGCTGCATGACTTTGCATCAATCACCAGGAGGCAGTGTGTTCTAGTCCCGCCTTAGGCATGAAAGCCAGCTAGGTATACTTTGGGCCAAACATCTGGAGACTGCGAGTTCTAGTCCTGCTTTAGGAATAAAAGACTGCTGGGTGACTTTGGGCCAGTCCCTCCCTTTCAGCCCAACCCACCTCACAAGGTTGTTGTTGTAGGGAACATAGGAGGAAAAATATACATTGGATACGTTCGCTGCCATGAGTTATTTGTAAATATAATAAAGGGATACAAATACATCTAAATTTATTTTTTTTATTTATTAACACCCTGCCTTTTGAACAATATTTATAAATTATCCCATAAAAATAAATCCATTTGTACCACTGAAAAGCATTTCATTTTGTCCTGCTTTCTCTTTAGAATCATTAGTTTTTATTTCCAGGTCAGGTTCACCAAGTGCTCAGATCAGAAATGTCCTTGGTTAATATTTGACTTGTAATATAGATCACGAATCCCAACAGTTTAAGCAATAAATCACGGTTCACTTCAGCCAGTTTAACGCCTCGTGTTAATCCGGGATAAATGAAGACCGGACTCTCCTGCTTGAGAAGAGGGTTGGGCTAGAGCACCTCCCAGGTCACTTCCAACCCTGCTATTCTATATTTCTGTAACTTATAGACAAAGGACGCCAACTACCATTTTGCCTTTCGATGAATAGGAGTTTTCCCACTTGTAGCCTGGCAACCATTTTGCGCGATGGCTTTCTCACAGGCTGCTGTGGGTCAAAGACAACACAGTTCAGATTTCTCTCAGGCAGTCTTCATTTTTTTCAGTTGTGGCCTAACAGAAACTGGTTGTGCATGTAACACGGTGGTCTTTTGCGTACTGTCCCCTCGCGGCCAGGGATGGCGTTACTTGATAAGATGCAGGCAATCCTTGACTTACAACCATTCACTTAAGCCCCATCCAGAAGTTACAGTGGTGCTGAAAAAAGTTGACTTTATCACCGTTTTTCACCTTTATAACCATCACCGCATCCCCCACAGACACGGGATCAACAACCGTGACAGAAAAGGTCATGCAATGACGCATATCTCATTTAACAACTGTCTTGCTTAGCGACTGGCATTTTGGATGCCGTTGTGGTCATAAATCAAGGGCTACTTCTATCTCACGGCTCAGACTCAGGGATCGCAATGCCAGAGACTTAAGAGCTCCGGAGGTATGTAATGGTGAGCTTACATCTTGATTACAGGCACTCCTGGTCTTGGAGTGGAGCCCAACATTACTGTTGCTAAGTGAGACAGTTGCTGATTTTTGCCCCATTTTATGACCTTTCTTGCCACAGTTAAGTGAATCCCTACAGTTGTTAAGCATTGACTTTGTTCGTCAGAAGGTCGTAAAAAGGGATCATGTAAACCCGGGAACACTGTGGCCGTCATAAATATGGGACAGTTGCCAGGTGTCCTAATTTTAATCACATGACCACAGGAACGTTGCAATGGTCATAAGTGTGAGAAACTGTCGTAACAGTCCTTTCTGTGGCACTGTAACCTCGGCCACTAAATGAATTGTTGTAAATTATTGTAATGGGCAAGAGGGTTTTTCAGAGACTGGGTAACATTGGGAGGACAATGGAATCCAATGCTGGAAGTGTCACATGATTTGAATTTGAATTTCACTCTATCTTTGCAGCATTTTCTTGTGACTTCCGCCTTGGGCATATGAGCGGGTGGACAAAATTTTATGTTGTTTTCCAGTCGCTCCCTTGGCTCTTCTTATCTTTTGCTTCCTTCCCTCCCTGGAGGGAGTATTAATTGGTAATTTTAGCTTTCAGCCCAACCGTTTGCTAGTTGCAAAACACCGTTGGCAAAGTGAGCTAAACAGAGCCCAGCCGTTGCTGCAATTACGAGGTGATGATTATAGTGCATCGGGGAGACCGTTGCGGCTCTTGAAAATAATTGTTTGACATCTGCACTTTTTCATTCTTTTTTGCCCCCTTCCTAATGCCACTCTAGGCAGTCCTCGGCTTACAACCATTTGTCTAGCGGCCATTTGAAGTTACAGCATCACTGGAAAAAGTTGACGTGACCGTTTTGCACACTTACGACCGTCACAGCATCCCCATGATCACGTGATCAAAATCTGGCCGCTTGGCAACTGAACCGTCTTTTTGATAGTCACAGTTTCCTGGGGTCATGTGATCCCCTTTTGCGACCTTCTAACAAGCCAACAGGGAACCTAAATTCACTTAACGACCGCATCATTCACTTAAGAGATGTGGCAAAAAAAAAGTTGTAAAAGGAGGTGCGATTCACTACCTCGCCTAGAAGCAGAACCCCAAAGGTGCTTTTTCAAGGGGCAACTGGACTTTCAGGGTTTTTTGACTGGGTGGTGGGGAATGGAAGGATTTACACTCCTTGCAGCCAGCCGGTATAAACCGCATCCAGTTCGAGCGGAAGAAGCGTTTTGGATGAGAAGCGAAGCATGTTCAAAGGAAAAAAACCAGAAAGTCCGGTTGATTCTTGAAAAAAAAAAAGCACCTTTGGGACAACCAGGACCTGGAGAAGCTCCATGGACACTCCGTAGGCAGAAGCACAAATTCTGAGCCCCATTGTGGTCATAAGTTGAGGACACCCTGTCATGTGTCTTCCGTCGCGCTCTCTGCCTTGAGCAAAGACTTTGGAAGATGTTGGAACAAAGAGGTAGTAGTAAGATACTCTTTAAGGAGAAACTTTGGTCAGCCTTATTTTACACTTGGAGGTACAGGTAGTGAGTCCTCGACTTAGGACCACAATTGAGCCTAAAATTTGTGTTTGTGAGTGAGACACTTGTTAAATGAGCTGTGCCCCATTTTATGACTGTTGTTGAGTGAATCCCTGCCTTTATTAGGCTAGGAACACGGTTGTGAAGCGAATCTGGCTTCCTCATCAACTTTGCTTGGCATTAGGTCACTATAAGGGGTCGTGCGACCCCGGGACGCTGCAGCCGTCACAAATACAAGTCAAGCGTCTGAATTATATATCACGTATCTTTGGGGATGGATGCTGCAACAGTCGTAAGTGTGGAAAAACGGTCCCCCTTTTTTTCAGTGCCATTATAACTTCAAATGGTCACTGAATGAACTGTGGTAAATTGAGGACTGCTTGTATATCCCTGTTTTGTTTTGTTTTTTATTCTAGAAAATCAGAACTTTTCATAACAGCCTGCAAATGGGACTTTATTGAGTCTTGCAGGTCTTAGAATTCTGTATTTTCCTCCAGGTCTCTTGCGTCCCACCTATTCCAGGTTTAATGGTCATTCTGAGTTGCTGGCCAACGGTTCGGCGCTTCCTGCTTCTCACGTCGGTTTTCTCAAGCAAATAGTGCTGTTTGCTGTGTCCACAGCAACCGACTCAAATTCACCGCAGCGGTGTAGCTGGCCATCTTCTTATGCTTCCTTTTTACGCTTCCTTCACACACACATTACACACACACCCCACGGGCTCAGAAGCTTCTTTTTAACCCAGGTGACCTGTTCAGATCCTGGGAAATCCCCCTCTCATAAACCATCTGCAGATCTGGGAGATCTTATTTTAGCTGCCGTTCTCTAATCAGAACGAATCCATGTTTGTCACCAGCAATTTCCCAGGTAACATTTTGCTCTCCCCACCCTTTCATGACTTTGTGCATAAGGGAAAGTCTAAATATACATTTAGTCCTCCAGTTATGACCAAAAACTTTGGTTGTTGAGCAAGACAGCTTTTAAGTGAGTTTTAATCTAGTATGCTAGGTTACCAGCTCTGTGCAAAATAAGCAACTTTACGGTGATAACATCTTTCCTGTCAAAACTTGGCAATATAAATAAATAGGTGGTGTTTTAAAGGACAGTTACATTAACAACAGTACAAGACTATGTTTGGTGTAACTTGTCAATTTCTCCAGAACAGTGTTTCTCAAATTTGGCAACTTTAAGACGCGAGGACTTCATCTCCCAGAATTACCCTGTTAGCCAGAGTTCTGGGAGTTGAAGTCCATCTCTCTTAAAGTTGCCAAGTTTGAGACACATTGCTTTACGGAGTGTTGTACGTGTAGCAAGTAGTTTGGAAAAGATCGTATTTGTGTCAGGAAGAAATTTTTATCAATGTAATTGACTTGAGAATGGTTTGGAATATTAACATTAGCAAGTCAACAGGTACCCTCCAAAAGGTATGAAGAAGTCCTGAGGACTTATACTGAGAAGGAATTTGGAGGAAAAGAATATGAATTGAAGGTTTTAGTAAGGGTAATATTTTTCATTTCTCAAAGGAGGTTTCTTTTAAATTCAAAGCAGTTTTTTTATTCAGATTTTGCCTCAAGCTGAGGTATGTGATTTTGGGACTGAGGACATTTCTGCCATGATTTTATGGCATAGAAAGATATTATTTCAGTTGCTTGCATAAAGTGTAATCTTAAGATATATCTCCAGAACCTGGAGTTTCATTTTCTCCTCCTAGTGGTGTTCGGTGAGGTTGGTGGTTTTTCTTGCAGGCATGATCCAAGTAGGGAACATCATTGGTGCTAGTAGGGGTATGTGCATCAAACCTCTCTCCCTTTTAGAACTCATGATCTTGTCTAGCCAGGTAGACAAAATATGCAAATAGTAAAATATCCCAGAACCAGATCAAAATTGCAAACAATTCATACAAACTAAAAACTCTTTGTTCTGTAACCCTCTGCAAAAAAAAAGACTGGAAACAGAAAAGCATGCCATTTAACTTAGCAGGTCATTTAGCAGGTCATTTATCCTTGATAAAAATTCAAAAACCATTTTCTTTCTTTTTTCTTTAAATAACCCTCTACATCAGTAACCAACAGCAGCTGTCCGATGGGAACACTGGTTTAAAACTGGATTTAATGATGGTTGAAGTTTATTCTTTGAAACTTGGGGTAATTTTGAGGGTGAATAGTTTGGGGGAAAATTCTGTGTGACTGACCTCAGCTGAGGTCAGTTTTGCTGCTGTTGTGGCCTTCCTGCTGTACAAGCATTGCTCGACTTACGACTGCTGTTGAGCCCACAGTTTAGGTCGCTAAGCAAGACAGTTGAGTTTTCTCCATTTTCCAACCTTTCTTGCCACAGCCGTTATGTGAATCACTTCAGTTAAGTTAGTTACACAGTCGTTAAGCAAATCTGGTTTCCCCGTTGACTTTGCTTGTCAGAAGGTTGCAAAAGGGGATCACGTGACCCCAGGATTCTGCAACCGTCATAAATATGAGCCAGTGGCCAAGCACCTGAATTTTGATCGCATGACTGTGAAGATGCTGCAGCAGTCGTAAGCATGAAAAACTATGATAAGTCACTTTTTTCAGTTTTAATTTCAAATGGACATTAAAGAAAATGGTTATAATTCGAGGACTATCTGTATATACAGTTGTCTTGCTTAGTGATGGAAGTTCCCAGTTGTGGTTGTAAATCAAGGACCGCCTGCGTGAGAATCCATGCCTTTTCCTGTTTTATTTTCCCAAATATTTCCCTTTCCGCTGCTTTCTCTCAGTAAAACTAGAAGCTGAATTCTTTGGATTGCATTGGGATTCCGGAATGAGGAACCCGGAGAAATTTTTTGCAAGATTTGTGCCGCAACTTGCTGTAACAAGGTTTACCCTATCAACGCATGTAAGAATGGCATTTCCAGACCCTCTTCCTCCTTGGAGGTGGCTCACATTTCTGATATCGGAAGAATTGTAACACAGGAAGGCCCTCAAACTACCCTTTGTTTTGTTTTTATTTCTTTTTATATTAGGCTTTTGTTATTTGTAAGCCACCCAGAATCACTGTGAGTGAGTGGGCGGCCATATAAATATCCTAAATAAATAAATACTTTGGGAAGGAAAGGTGCTGCGCTGCTGGACTCTCGATATGACCGCACACATGCTTGAGAATTGACAGTTTTGCTGGGAAAAACCCAAAATTTACCGAGGAGGGCTCTGCTAGAGCACTTTTCTTTTTTCTTTTTTTTTTTTTTTTGGAGTGACACATAACAGGGCTGGAGAAATAGCTTGTACCACCTATGTTGACAGTTTGTAAGTGAGCCAGGTTACTGCCTGTCCTCGCTGAGAGATTAGTGTTCAGGACAAGTGAAACTTATTTGTTAAATCTGTAAAGCAAGCATTTGTTTGTTTGTTTTTGCCTTTTTAAGTTTTCACGCTTTCTCTGTTTTCCTCTTCCTCTCCAACCCCGCCCCCCCCTCCGGACACGGTTACATCCGGATCGCAACAGGGAAGAAGAAAATGAGGTAAGCACTAACTGACTCCACTTCTGTTTGGGGGGAATGTAGGGAAGGCCTCGTGAGGGAATTTTTGTTCTGTTTCGGGTGACTGAAAATAAAGATTTGACGTGTGGCAGGAGTTGGCCATTAGAGGGGAAGTGGTCAAAAGAGTAAATTAAAAAAAAAAAACCCACGATTTTTACCCTTCCTTCCATGTCTGTCTAAGAGGATGCTTCATACAGCTAGCCCTCGATTTAACACCCACAGTTGAGGCCAAAGTTTCCATTCACTTTGTGGGGTTTCTTGCCACAGTTGATCACTGCGGTTCTTAAGTCAATAATCCCAGAGTTATTCAGTGAATCTGGTTTCCCCACTGACTTTGCTTGGATGGGGGACGCAAAGGGGGAATTACGTGGCCCCGGGGATACTGCAACTGTCGTAAATACGAGTTAGATGGCAGGCGTCTGGATTTTGATCACATGACCTTGGGGAATGCTGCAATGGTCACAGGTGTGAAAACCAGTCGTAAGTCAGTCTTTTCAGTCCCGTTGTTAGTTTGAACAGTCGCTAAATGTTGTATGGCAGGGATTACCTGTATTTGCTAAATTAATACATAATATTAAATGAAACATCTCAGATAAGAAAATCTGTCATCAGTCAACCAGCCTGACCTGCCATCTCTCTGGGGGGGCTTTTCTTTTCTTTGGGTCGCGATCTTTCTTTTATTCATTCCTCTTTTTTGGAAACGGAACAGCTCTCACTGGCTGCTGTTTTGCATTGTAGGGCAAGAGCGAAAGTGCCCAGAAACCTGGCTTTGTCAAAGGCCCCGTCTTCAAAGGAGTGGCATCGAGCCGTTTCTTACCCAAAGGTACCCGGACAAAAGTGAATCTGGAGGAACAAGGGAGGCAGAAAGTGTCCTTCAGCTTCAGCCTTACCAAGAAGACGTTGCCAAACCGGTTCCTGGCTGCGTTGGGGAATGAGAAGTCCAGCGAAAGCCCAGGCACGTCCCTTTCGCCCCTTCCGAGTGACTTCACTTCTAAGCTGAAAACAGAACTCGGTGATCCGTTGGGAACTCCTGAGGAATTTTCCCCGCCAAAGCCGAAGGCGGAACTGGGCAAAATTCATTTCAAGAAGCATTTGCTAAATGTTACCACGAAACCTTCCCTGGTTTCTGCATTGCCGCCGCTCCCAGTAGCTCCGCCGCCACCACCACCACCACCTGCTGCAGCAGAATTGGGGGAGATGCCGTCATCCCCGCCTCCCCCTCCTCCCCCCTTTCCCCCGCCCGCTCCTCCTCCACAGATAAAACCAGCTCCCACACCAGTGCTGATTCCAGTAGGTGCAGCCCAGGTTGCAATACCAGTGCCCGTCACCCCTCTCTTGACATCCCCTGTAGAAACCGTTGTCCGAATGATAACAGAACCATCACCCAGCCCACCACAACAGTCTTCTGAACTACAAAATGCCGCTCTGGGGGAGTCTGAAGAACATCTGGCCCCAGGGGTTTCTGAGGAAGCGGAGCCAGCATCGGTGAAAAGGCATTCCCACATTGGGAAGGAAGAAGAAATTGCAGATAACTCCAAGGTTGCCCCAAGTTCAAAGAAGCCGAGGAGGAAGTTCTCGTTGTCAGAGGGGGCATTGCCAGGATCTGAATCGGACGAAGATTCGGTGAGGACCTCCTCGAGTCAGCGGTCCCACGAAATCAAAGCAGCGGCCAGCTCAGAGAAGGAAAAGGATTTACGGAAAAGCTCCGTGGCTTCAAAAACGGAAGAGCCCCCAAAGGTCTCTTCGCGGTCTAGATCGGAAAGGGATGACAAATATTCTAGCCATTCCCGGTCGGAGAGAGATTCAAGGTACTCCTCACGGTCCAGATCAGAGAGAGAGAGGCGGCGAAGCCACTCCCGTTCCCGATCTGAAAGGGGTTCTAGAACCAGCACATCTTATTCTAGATCCGAGCGGTCCCATTACTATGACTCTGACCGGAGATACCACAGAAGCTCACCGTACAGAGAGAAGACACGGTACTCCCGTTCTTACATGGACAGCCGGGTGAGGGAGAGTTCCGATTCGGAGGAAGAGTATCGGAGGGTCCATTCTAGATTGTCCGCAGATTCACGGCACGCATCTTCTCATTCCTCGTCTTACAGAGATTCCAGGACCTCGTCCTCTTACTCGAAGTCAGAGAGGGAAAGCGGCAAGACTGACTCTGCTTATCCTGATGTGGAGAGAAGAGGAAAGCAGGCCAGGTCAGATAGAGAAACACGAAGGATTTCCGAAAGCGACATATCAAAAAGGTCCTCGCCTGTCAATGAGCCACGACATCGTCGGGGAGCCTCCCATTCTAAAGCAGAAGGCGGGAATTCGTCCCGATCCAAGCCCACCTCTTCCAAGACATCTGCACCCAAGTCAGATAAATTTAAGAGTTCTTTCTGTTGTACAGAATCTGAGGACGTCAAAGATCAGTCTAATTGTGTAGACTCGGAGACTTCTGGTGTACCAGGCTGTGAAACGAAAACCGCTCTTACCCAGAAGCCAGAAACGGAGAGGACTGTTTCTCCAGTAAGTCAGTTCAGTGACTCACTGACATTTAGAAAGCTAGATGAATCAAAAATGGGTTCGCCTCTTTCTACCGTAAATGAACTTGCAGGAATCGATAGCCATATCAGTATTAAGGACATGGGATCTTTAGGTAAAGAAAGGCAAGAGCAGTTAAGGACACCTTCTCCAGTAGAACTGGATATAAATGGGTCCCCGGAAAGGAGGAGCCGGAAGAGGTTATCCTCTCCCTTTGAAGCAGAAGAGATCGACCTGTCTTCTGATGATAATTTAGGTGGATCTGAGCTGCCCCCTCAAGCCAAAAGTCCTAAGCTATCATCAAACAGTCTCCAAACCCTGTCTCTACTCAAAGGATGCAATCCAGATGAGTCTCTCATTTTTTCCGGCGAATCCAACCTCCACTTGCTGGAGGAGAACATGGAGATTTCAAATCCTCCTTCACCTGAATGTGTATCTTCTTTTACCAAGCAGGTCAGTCACTCTAAAACCTTGTCTAAAAAAGGGAGTGATCCAACAGATTCCTCTTGTAAAACCAAAGATCCCACCCCTTGCTACTTGCCGGATGACACTTCTGTTTCTTTGTCTTATTCAGAAATTGAAATTGAAGTGGAGCCTTCAGACACAGAAGCTACTCAAGAACCTCAAGTGGGCATTCACGCAGAGATCTCTGCTCAAACATTCACATCGTCTAGTGTAGATGATCAAAATCCATCCGGTTTGGCTCAGGAAAATGAGAAATACACAGGTTTCAGTTCAGTGGAGCCCGCACCAGTCAGAGGTTTTACAACAGAGGAGTATATTGTGGAAGAAGACAATCAGCAACAACCAACTTCTGAAAATGTGCTCCATCTGGACACACCCATCCAACAAATGGCTAAAGAAGTCTTAACGTGCCCTGAAGTTGCCCTTGAGTTAGATATCCTGCCTGCAGATTCCGTTGTCCAAAAAGCAAAATCTCCTTTGAAAAATGAGCATTGTTATTATTTACAGATGCCAGTGAAGGAACCTGAGAAGATTCCTGGAAAGGAAGAACTTGAGGAGAAAGATGCAGTGGTCTTTGATGAAGGGATGACCCCTGACTTAGACAAACCAGCCCCTGGAGTTTTGGTGATGAAAGACAAAGAGGGCCCTCTGATGGAATCCGCCTTTTCGGAAGGGTTGTCCCCTTCTTGTCAAATTGTCGTCACCGTAGAAGAAACTGAAACCATGGAAGAAGAGCCCAGATATGGCAGCAGCAGCAATACTCCAGAAATCTCTTCTGCGCACAACGAAGATTATTCTGATACGGCCGAAAGCGCAAGCGAGCATCTGAGCGACGAGAGCGAGAGCGAGGACTCTGATTCGGATGACAGCAGCGTTCCCAGGAACCGCCTTCAGTCCGTGGTGGTCATTCCAAAGAATTCCACCCTAACCCTGGAAGAGAGCAGCTCGTGTTCTTCACGGAACAGCCAGAGTAACCGACGTTACATGGATCCCTGGGAAGACAGCCGGCCTGAGTCCACCAAGCCGTTCTGTGAAAGTGTGCCAGATAGCTTGGAACTGAATAACAACCTGTCAAATGAAACCAGAACTTTGCCTCCTAGAGAATCAGAGAGAAGCTTAGCTACGTCGACAGAGGTCAAGAGAACTGAAGTGTCGGGGGGCCCTCTGCCAGAGGCCTCCCAGCCTCAGAGCGACGACGTTGACAGCACCAGCCACTCCGAGCCGGCGACCGATTCTTTCCATAAGCCGGACGAAAGAATCGTCTACAACGAAACCACCTCGATTACCCGGTCGGTCGGCGCATCACAAGGAGAAGATCTGCACCGCCTTCCGGTTTTGAAATGACCGACACGATGGGCGGCGTTTCCAAGTCAGACCGTAGGCAGGGCAGGCCTGCTTTTGTGGGTCTTCCCCATCCTGCCGATTTCTCTCGGGAAGACGGCTTTCATTCGACGGAGGACTTGGGGAGTTTGGGGTGGGATTTCTCCCAACCAGAGAAGCCCAGCAGCACGTACCAACAGCCCGATAGTAGTTATGGAGTCTTCCCAGGTTACGTTTATCCCCCGCCCCCAGTCCCGTACATGGGGTCTCACAACTACTGGCCTGACAACGGCTACTGGGATCCAAGGCTGACCAACCGACCTTCTGCCATTAGTTACGAGCGTATCCAAGGACAGGTCCCTGATTCGCTCACCGAGGATCACGAGGAGTACGAAGAAGTAGACCGATGGGTGGATGAAAGCCAGCTCTTTTTCCCTGACCAGTCCGTGAAGTTCCAGTCACGGGACCCCAGGGAGAAGGGGTCGGTACAGGCTCACGAGATCAGCAGCAACTCGGCAAAGGACTTCCCTATGGCGCGCGAGAGAAAAGAACAAGGGACGAAGGCGACAGAAAGAAACGACATGAAGGAACGGGGGCCACTAAAGAAAAGGATAACTGACTTGGGGAGCGATTCGGAGAGTGACGGGGCCTCCCAGGAAAGGAAGAAACTCAAAACAGAGAGGGAGCCATTGAGCATCCTGCCCCAGGGCTCCCCAACGGATCGTCCGTTGTGTTTCATGGAAGACTTTCGGGACCCCCAGCGTTGGAAGGACTATGCCAAGGAAGGGAAAATGCCCTGCTACTTCGACCTCATTGAAGAAAACATGTATTTGACAGAAAGGTAATGTTACTTATTTCTATTCTACAAATAACTCCTATCTATTTTAACAACCTCCGAAGTGGATTGGGCTGAGAGAGAGCACGCCAACCCAAAATTAACCCGGTCACTTTTCATGCCTAAGGTGGGACTAGAACTCGTTGTCACCTAGTGATTAGGCCCAGAGTCACCCAGCCAGCTTTCATGGCTAAGATGAAACTAAAACTCACCGTCTCCTGGTGATCAGCCCAATGTTACCCAGCTGGTTTTCATGCCTAAGCCGGGGCTAGAACTCCCGATGTCCTCCCTGGCGATTGGCCCAATGTCAACAAGTCAGCTTTCATGCCCAGGGTGGGACTAGAACTCACCGTCTCCTGATATATTATTATTAAAAACCTATCCACGGGAACCTTTTCAACTACCGGGTAACTCCTGCTAAGAGTTAAATAAAAGGGTCAACAGAATTCAAGGAGGGTTGGACTTAACTCACTTGTGGCTACCTAAGGATCCTAGACCGATTCACTCCACCCCACCCCCCACCCCATCCCCCACCCCAATTCTGCCAGTCTTTCTTTTTTGCAAGGAGCATTAAATTCCAAAGAGCAGGGGCCTGACAGGAGATGCTCTTCTTCTGGATCCCTTCAGCAGGAATTCCTTGGCTGATGACATCCTGAGCATACCCCTCCTGCTGGACCGGATGGGGCAGGATTTGGCTATCCCATAGAGCCTAAAATGTTGCCCCCGAGCGTGTCAGAACGGGGTGGATCCTTACGATTCCACCCCATTACGACCTGCTCAGGGATCGCTAGTGGGAAAATGGGAAGAGCTGGAGGGATGCACCATTCATATCCAATGAGGAGAAAATGCTTTGGATAAGGTGTGGATTTACTTGTGTGTCTAACGGCTCATTAAAGTAGCTGCATCTTTTTGAGTCTTCACAGGGCTTTAGAATCCGGGTTCGTTGTAAATTTACTTCTGGTGTATGGACAGCTGATTAGCGTATCTACATCTTTTTTCCGGGTTCATGTGGCTGCAGAAGTCAGATTGGATGTGAATTTACTTACAACTGACCGCCTATAAAAAGAACTACGTGTTTTATGGGAGTTCATATGGCTGCAGAACTCAACCTGGGGTGGATACATAGGAAGGCCAACACAACTGGCAGCTGTGACTTCACATAGTTGTGAACATAAAGCAGCGTGTCCACCAAACACAGTTTTAAATGAATAATTTATGGGGGTTCTGTAAATGTTTGGCCTTAACCTTAAAGACACTGAGGTTAAGAGATAGCAAAATAATCGGGCCAGGCTTATTTACCCTGTTCAAAGGGATATTTTCCTGAAAAAATGTTTACCAATGTAACACGATTTCCTTAGAAAAAAGAATAAGTCGCACCGAGACATCAAACGGATGCTGTGTGAATGTCCAACCGTTTCCAAAGAAGAACTATCCCAGGGAGAGGTGGCGTGTGGAGAGGATTGTCTGAACCGCCTGCTCATGATCGAATGGTAAAAAACCCGTTTTGCTGTCCTTTTCAACGACGTGCAGGGAGGAAAACGTGTCGCAAAACGGAATCTGTTTTGTGATTGTTAAAATTTGCCTTCCCTCAATTCTTTTTTATTTTAATAGTAGAGATGAGGAACATACAAGGTTAAAACATCTCCTGCTCTCTGCTTTTCGGGGCGGTCTGATGGAGATAACTGGGAAAAGGTGGTCCTTCAAATAACCTAAGAGAGAGCCACCGTGGAGAAGGCCCTTCTTCTGGGTCCCACCTGATGAACCTCCTTAAGAGAGGAGACCCATCACATCTCCTGCCTCCCTGCTTTGGTGGGTCTGACGGATATAAAACTAGGAAGAAGCGGTCCTTCAAGCAACAGGGAGGGGGCCACCACAGAGGAGGCCCTTCTCCTGGGCTCCACCAGAGGGGTCTCCTTTACAGGAGGGATTATAACATCTGCCTGCCTGCCTGCTCAGTTGGGTTGACTGGGAATATAAGCCACAGAGCCAGGATGCACAGGGGCCCCGTGCGCTTGTTCAGCTTGCTCTCTCTTGTCTTCAGTTCCTCCAGGTGTCCCAACGGAGAGCATTGCTCGAATCGGCGGTTTCAGAGGAAGCAGCACGCAGACGTTGAAGTCATCCTGACGGAGAAGAAGGGCTGGGGGCTCAGAGCGGCCAAGGACCTTCCTTCGTAAGTCTCCACGAACTGCGCTTGCTTGCAAAAAGAAAGCCGTCCCATCTCTGAGGTCCCTGGGGTGGATCTTTAACCACACATGTGTCTTCGTGGTTCTGTCAATCGTGGGTTTTTTTTTTTAATGCCTTTATGGGTGTTTTGTATCACACCTTTGTTATTTTTACAAATGAGGGTGAGCACAACACAGCTTCCTCTTCCCGCTTCCCCCACGTCAACAACTCTGAAGTGAGTTCGCTGAGAGAAGTGACTGGCCCCAAAATACTAAGGTGGGACTAGAACTCGCTGTGACCTGGTCATTGGCCCCAAATCACCCAGCCGGCTTTCATGCCCAATGTTGCACTAGAACTCACCATCCCCTGTTGATTGATTCAGTCACCCAATTAACTTAGATGCCCAAGGTGGGACTAGAACTCACCGTCTCCTAGGGATTGGCCCCAAATCACTCAGCCGGCTTTCATGCCTAAGGTGGGTCTTGAACTCGCTGTCTGCCGATTATTGGCCCAAAGTCACCCCAATGGTTTCCATGCCTGAGGCAGGACTAGAATTCGCCATCTCCTGCTTTCTAGCCTGGTACCTTAACCACTAGGCCATACACGAAAGAGACCCTGATGAGACTCCGCAGCCGTTCCAAAGCTCCAGAATATCTGGTAAGGGCTTTCCTCCCCATCCTGATCAATGACTAAAACCAGGCATTAATAAGATTAAAGAGAAACGTCTTCAAACCTCTTTCGTCCTCGCATCTTTTTCTCAAGAAGGAAGATAGTAAGTGGGTACAGATAGTCTTTGACTTATGTCCATTCATCCAGTGGCCCTTTAAGTTTACAGCAGCACTGGGAAAAATGACTTATGACCGTTTTTCACACTTAAGGACCGTTGCATGGTCATGTGGTAAAAATTCAGGCACTTGGCAACGACTCGTATTTACGACAGTTGCAATGTCCCTGGGGGGGGGGTCACGTGATCCCCTTTTGCGACCTTCTGACAAGTACGGTCAATGAGGAAGCTGGATTCACTTAACAGCCATGTAACTTAACAACTGCAGGGATTCACTTAACAGTGGTGGCAAAAAGGTCGTAAAATGAGGCAAAACTCATTTCACAACTGCCTCGCTTAGCAACAGAAATTTGGGGCTCTGTTGTCATAAAGCGAGGACTACCTGTACTAGCAGAAACGTGTAGCCTGTGATTCACTTGAAGGCAACAAATTTGCTAGGGAGCATCTCCATCGCTCCTTAAATTCAATTGTGAGTGAAAGCCAAGGCACTAGTAAGATAACCTTTATTGTCACTTTTCTGTGTACACAATCGCACACATTGAAATTCTGATTTCTGCCCTCAGAAGGTATGTAGGTAGGTAGGTAGGTACATTGACAGACAGACAGATTAGAAATAGGTAGAATAGAGATGGATAGATTAGAGATTAGAGATAGGTAATTATTGATGGATAGATGGTAGAGTTGGATAGTTTAGAGATTGATGGATGGATGGTGGTGTGGTTCGCTGACAGCTGGTGCAGGCGGAAGCGGAAAGTGGGGAGGAACAGGGACCAGTCCGGGAGTCTGGAGAGGACTTGGACAAGGGTGGGGCCAGGACCATCTGGGAGTTTTGTGCTGCCTTCAGAGCTTCCGGAGTCTGGCAGCAGCGAGGCAGAGGACCCAGGGGAGCCTGTTCCCAGTGCGCATGTGTGCAGAGCTGCTAGAAGGCGAGAGCAGCTGAGACAAAAGGGGCGACTTGGGAGTAAGACTGGGAAGTGATTGCCCCTCCCCTAAGGTATAAAGAACAGGCCAAGATGAGCGATACCTTTGCAGGAAGCAAAGTCGTTCGTTCAGTTCAGATTCATCATTGAAGCTCTTTGTACTTCGCTGGTTTTTTTTCTAATTCATTGGGCACTTCTGTTCTTGGCAGTACTTCACAGGAAAGAAAGGTGGGTGCTTATCTTGAGGGACTGTTTGAGATTCATTACTGGCTGGGAATGAAAACAATTCCCAGCATTGCAATAAAACAAGACTTGTTTTTAAAATAAGCATGTCCGTAATTACGGTCTTGGAAGCCTTGATCAGAACAGATGGATGGATAAGATAGATATGGATAGATAGGTAAATAGATCCATGCAAACGTAATATTGCTGTGTTTTAGTTGTGCATGTTTTGCCCTTTTTCCATCATCTTGTCTTCCTTTTGTCTTGCTTAGTAACACCTTTGTTCTTGAATACTGTGGAGAAGTTCTGGATCACAAAGAATTCAAAACTCGAGTGAAGGAATATGCCCGAAACAAGAACATCCATTATTACTTCATGGCTTTGAAAAATGATGAGGTGAGCATTCGTTGTAATAAATTATAGTTGATAACTTGCTATACGTTGCCCTTGACTTAAGACCATTCATTTAGTGGCTGTTTGAAGTTACAACGGCTCTTGTTGATGTGTTTTAGTTAATTTGGTTCAGATTATCCTCACCTTACCACACCTTAGCGACACTGGTGGGATTCATTTTTTTTTACTACGGGTTCTGTGGGCGTGGCTTGGTGGGCGTGGCAGGGGAAGGATACTGTAAGATCTCCAGTCAGGGGTGGTATTTGCTGGTTCTCCAAACTACTCAAAATTTCCGCTACCGGTTCTCCAGAACTGGTCAGAACCTGTTGAATTTCCGCCTCTGCTTAGCAACTGTTCAGAGTTACAACAGCTTGAAAAAAAAGTGACGTATCACACTTACAGCTGCCTCCTCATTCACACATGGTCATGGGATCAAAATTCAGGTTCTTGGGAACTGGCTCGTATTTATGACAATTGCAAGAGGTCACTTGACCTAAATTCAGGCACTTGGCATCTTGTGTATGTTTACGACTTGCCATGTCCGTGGGTCACATGGTCGCCATTTGCGACCGTCCCAGGCGGCTTCCGATAATTAAATCTGGGAGAAGCGATTTAACGACTAAATGGTTCATTTAACTGCAGTGAATTGTTTAACAGCCTTGGTCAGAAAAGTCTTAAAATCAGGCAACCTTGCTTAGCAACAGATATTCTGTTATAATTGTCAATCGAGGACTGCATTTATACAGAACCTCTGGACAGTAGCAGTGGCTGCCGTCTCGCCGTCTTTTTAACAATGGAACCGGCATAGTACCTCACGTACCTGTGTGTGCTTTTGTATGTTTTGTTCATTTTTTTTTAATCCTCTTTTTTAAAAGCGGTACAGGTTTAACCACAATAATTTGGAGATACTCCTCACCAAGTGACGCGGTCATAAAAATGTGATGTCACGTGACTCGTGGCAGGAGTTCCAGGACTTCCAGTTGCCGTTGTTAAACAAAACCTGCGTGGTTTTTAAGTGAGGACATCTCGTGACTGAGACTTGCGATTCCCCGCTGGCTTCCCCACTGACTTTGCTTGAAGGAAACCAGCAGGAAAGGCCACAGATCAGCCATCAGTCCCACTTCCTCGGCGCCACCATAACTTTGAAGGGTCACGGAACAAGTGGTCTTTAAAACGAGCACTGGCTCTGTAGCGATTTCCTTTCCCTTTTCAGATAATCGACGCCACGCAAAAAGGGAACTGCTCTCGTTTCATGAACCACAGTTGTGAACCAAATTGTGAGACACAGAAGGTGAGTCGTGGAACAGACAGTGATGTGGGACCACTTTCCTTTTCTCACCCTGGACGGACATTTTCAAGAGAAGTATTTTTAAAGGAAAGTAGAGGACCAACCTCGGGGCAACTTACAACCTGGATTTTAAGTTCCCATGGTTGTGTGTGTCTTCCTGCTCTCACTTTTCGGGGCGTGACAATTCCTAAGCTGCGTATATGTTCGTATAAACGTGTATCTTTTGGCAGTCTGAAGCCAAGTATTTCAAAGCAACCGTGATTTCTAGCACACTTAAAAAATTAAAATGCCACAGTTATAAAGTTGCAATTTAATCCTGTTATCGTCTTTTGTCCGCCCCCTCTCCCCACTTTCTTTTAGTGGACAGTGAACGGGCAGCTAAGGGTGGGCTTTTTCACCACCAAGCTGGTAACTTCCGGCTCAGAGCTAACCTTTGACTACCAGTTCCAGCGATATGGGTAGGTGTTGCTTCCTTGTTTTCATCACATTCCTTTGCTGTTTCTCTTTCTCTCTCTCTTCTGAGTCGGAAGAGCTATAATACTTTCCAGGTCATCTTGAAAGTATTCCAATATTCTTGCAGAGAAGAAATTGATATTTCTTGTAATATATTTGACAGTGCAGCTGATTAGTTTGGAGAATTTAATCTTTCCATCTTGTTAAATATCTTTTTAGAGGGAGGGAAAGAGGGGAGAAGGAAGGGAGGGAGAGGAAAGGAGATGGATGGATGGGAGGGAGGAAAGGGAGATTGGAGGTAGGAAGGAAGGAAAGAGGGGAAGGGGGGAGGATGGATGGATGGATGGATGGGAGGGTGGGGAAATAAAAGGAAGAACTGGAGATGGGAGGGAGGGAAAAGAGAGGAATACAGGAGGGAGGAATTCGCCATAAAAAGTAGATAATGTAGGTAGGGTGACTATCTTTTATTTTTTTTAAACAGACTTTATTCAGTTTTTCACATTAGAAAACAAAAATCTCTTTTTGGTGGACAACATATTTCCAGGTCATCATCTTTACATACAAATATGACAGAAATTATACATTGATATATGCATACTTAATTCTATTATTACCTTTTCCATTCCAAATTTCCAGTAAGGAGAGAAACGAACACATTAATTCTAGCCTCTTTCATTAATCTCAATCGATTTTGTTTCATTTCAATTATTTCAAATATAATCCTTTAGTATTTGTTTTTAAACATAAAGATAAACAATATGTGTTTGCCTAATAAATAATAATAAAGTTTAATTCTAAGTTCTTTCATTAATCTCAATCTAAACATCTTTTTATTTCATCTCAATTATTTCAAATATAATCCTTAATATTTATTTCAAAAATAAAAATAAACAATATATATTTGCCTAATAGTGGTAATAATGAAGTTACCAATGTCTCTCCTTGCTTTTAATAATCTATATTAAACTTATTAATTTAGCTGGTTCTTTAGTCTGTCATATTCCCTTTCCATTACACATTTTTTTTTATTAATTCTAAATTAATACAGATCTTAACACACCCACAAAAAAGAAAAAAGAACAAGTATAAGTTTCCCCTCTTTTACTATTTTGAGTGTGGCACCTTAATGATTAGAATATACCTTTATTCCCTCATCTTAATTCCCAATAAACCATTAATCATTACATCTTTTCAGTTGGATTCCACAGCATATTCCCCCCCCCCTTTAATAAGAGTTATCAGTATCTATATTACCCTATTTTCTAAATATTTTTAATTGCAGAGATACTCTTATTATCCCTTGTCACCCTGCAGAATCCCCTTTTTAATTCATCAACCATTATCTCCGAAAAAGCTATTTCTTTTCAACATTTTACTAGTTCTGTGTTTCTTTCTTTCACATGCCTGTTTCTTACTGCTTCTCGTAGGGTGACTATCTTGAATGTGAGGATAAGAAACCTGCATGGTACATGGTGTTGTCTAAAATGATACTGACAATCTTTCAATTCACGGTTCATTAGCATTAGTACTTTGATATTTATATGACAAGCTGTTCTGAACACTTTACTTCCATGTGATTGTTTCATAAATATAGATATAAATATTATATAATATAATATATATATATACATATATAAAATATATATATAATGTAATATATATATAATATTCTTATATATAATTTGCTGCATTTTATAATGGGCCCTTTATAATATATATATATTATATATATTTGTTTTCTTAAGTTTTCGTGGGTACTTACATGTATGGCATTCGGCTTTGCCTCGGGTATTTTCCACGTCATAGTAGCTTGTGCTTTTAAAGTTGTAGTGATGTTTCAGCAGAATCTTATCTGCCATCATCAGGCTTCTGTATTGTGTTCGTCTGAATAGTGTTCATGAACACAATACAGAAGCCTGTTGATGGCCGATGAGATTCTGCTGAAACGTCGCTAACAACTTCTAAAGCACAGCTACTATGACATGGGAAAATACAATATATATATATATATAAGATATATATATAAGAAAAAGTAACACCGCGGCTGCTCCTGCTACTACTTTCCATGCTTTCCAAGTGCGAGTCCCAGGAGAGAACAAACAGCAAACCACGCTCAGGGGCATCCAAGCCCATGTAAAGCTAGGCTGTGGCTGGTGGAGCCTTGCCCTGCCTTGGTGCCGCATTTCTCGGCTCGGCGATCCTGCTCGGGCAGCACTTTAAAAGCCCTCCTCCTCGCGTACGCACCCGACAAGCCGCTCACCACAAGGGCGGCTCCCAGCACCCGAGCAACTTCCCAGCAACTTGTGGCTTGCTGTTTCCTCGCGGGCGCTCTCGCACATGGCCCCGAGCCGCACGGTGGAGGGGAAGCCCGGAGTGCCGCTGGGTCGCCTCCTCCAAGCAGCCCGCCCGCCCCCGGGCAGAACCCGCTCCCGCCTGCAAACTTTGCCTTTGCAAAGTTTAAGCCTGGAAGCTCCGGAAAAACCGAGCAACTTCCCAGCAACTTGTGGCTTCCTTTTTCCTTGCGGGCGCTCACACCTGCGCAGCTCGGGGCCAGGCGCGAGCGCCCGCAAGGAAAAAGGAAGCAGTAAGTTGCTGGGAAGTTGCTCTGGTTTGCAGGCAGGAGCGTCTTCCGCCAAGGAGTGGGAAGGGTTCCGCCCGGCGGGCGGGCGGACTGCTTGGAAGAGGCAACCCGGTGGCGCTCCAGGTTTCCCCTCTGCCGTGCAGCTCGGGGCCAGGCAGGAGCGCCCGCGAGGAAAAAGGAAGCCGCAAGTTGCTGGGAAGTTACTCGGGTGCTGGGAGCAGGCTTTTAAAGTGCTGCCTGAGCAGGACCGTCAAGCCAGGAAACAGGGCACCAAGGCAGGGCAAGGCTCCACCAGCAGCGGCCTAGCTTTAGGTGGCTCTATGCAGCCCGCTCCAAGCAGCCCGCCGGGCGGAACCCTTCCCGCTCCTCGGCGGGAAGGCGCTCCGCCTGCAAACTTTGCCTTTGCAAAGTTTAAGCCTGGAAGCCCCGGAAAAAAAAGGGGGATCGGCGGGGTCTCCCCTTCGGAGAGGTCGCACTCGAAGGTGATTTCGAACTCCCAGCCGAGGCCTTTGCAAAGTTCTTCTTTCCTTTCCTACCTCGAGAGCGCTCCGCACTGTTTTGCTTCTTTGGGGGCCACGCGGCGCAGGGCAATACCCACGCCCAGCGATTATTTTTCAGGGGCGGGCCGGATTGGACAGACCAACGGGCCGGATGTGGCCCGCGGGCCGTAGTTTGCCCACCCCTGATACAGGCAGAGATAGGTAGAATTATATTCATATTGGATGGATGGATGGAGAAATAGAAAGGTGGAGAGATGAAGAGGAGATGAAGCCTGTTTCAGTCCCTCACTGTTGTGATGTGTTTTTCCAACAGCAAAGAAGCCCAGAAATGTTTCTGTGGCTCCGCCAACTGTCGGGGTTACCTGGGCGGAGAGAACCGGGTCAGCATTCGTGCTGCAGGAGGCAAAATGAAGAAGGAACGGTCACGTAAGAAAGATTCGGTAAGCATTGAAGCAGGGCAGTTCTGTATAAGAAACGGGCCGCTTGGGTGGTTGCCGGATGCCCATGGCTCTCCCGCAATCCTGCAAAGCTGCGAAGGGCTGGGCAGCTGCTCCACTTCAACACACCAGCATTCTTGCCACCCTCCTTGGCCCAAGAGACAGAGACTGAGGTCTTCGTGGCACAGCACTTACGATGTCAGTCCTACGGCTTTGGAGTCCTTTTGTGTTGCTGTCCTCCGTGTGTGCGAGAGCCCTAAAGCCTAGTGTCACGTTGTGATATTGTAGACACGGTGGTTCACTGTGATGCTTTCTCCCATGCTTTCCCTCGTGTAAGTGTAGATCTCTGTGGCTGCTAATACAAAAAAAGAAAAACAGCGTTGTCCAGCTTTAGACTCGTGGTTCTCAAACTTGGTCACTTTAAAAGAGGAGGACGTCAACTCCCAGAATTCCCCAGTCAGCATGCTTTAAGAAGGATTGACTTCAATTCCTTTTCCCCCTCTCCCTCTCCCTCCTCCTCCTCCACCTTCATCCCTAGTTGGGTCACGAAAGGTCTGCAAGAAACCTACCAAGATCCAGGATTCAATAGCCATTGTCCTCCTCCTCCTCCTCCACTCCCACCATCACCTTCTCCTCTTCCTCCTCTTTCTCTGCAACACCCGTCTCTCCTTCTGATGATGTCGCCTCACTGGGTAATAAAACTTCTGCAAGGAAACCGCCACGCTCAGAGAGCTCCAACTCAGCCCTGAGCCACAAGTATTCTGTGGCTCTGAGCCTGGTTCTAGCATCTCTCCTCTGGCTTTTCGTAGGTGGATGGAGAATTAGAAGCGCTCCTGGAGAATGGCGAAGGGCTCTCTGATAAGAATCAAGTCCTCAGTTTGTCCCGCCTGATGGTTCGAATTGAGACACCAGAACAAAAGCTCACCTGTCTTAAACTCATCCAGGTGAGTCTTTTGCTGGGCGGCTTGGTTAGTCGAGGGGTGCTCATTGAAAGTTTGGAGACAAAAATAATTAAGGTTTTAAAGGCCTGGGGGTTGGGAGTTACTGATGTAGGAAGTGTTTGGGATTCTCGTTCTTTATTTAAAACAGGTAAGAGATTTTCAGTGAAAGTGAACTAGACGCTATCATCATTCTTTGAAACCATCAGTTTTTACCTGCGTTGTTGAGAACAGAGTTTCTCAACCGTGACTCTTTGAAGACGGGTGGGCTAATTCAACTCCCCAAATTCCCCAGCTGTACAAAGGGGTTTGCTGGCTGGGAAATTTGGGAGTTGAATTAGCCCACCCATCTTCAAGGGGATCAAAGTTGAGAAACTCCGAATTTAGAAAAAAAAAATTATCTAAATGGGGAATTCTGTAATGAGGAAGGATGAAAAAGTTTGCCCTGGGCAAAATTACAGGCAGTCCTCGACTTACAACACTTCGTTTAGTGACTGTTCAAATTTAATAGCAGCACTAAAAAAAAGTGACGTATGACCATTCACACTAACGACAACCGTTGCAGCATCTCCTTGGTCATGTGATCAAAATTCAGGTGCTTGGCAATCGGCTCGTATTTATGGCGTGTTCCGAGTCATGTCATCCCCTTTGGCGACCTTCTGTCAAGCAGAGGCAATGGGGAAGCCAGATTCACTTAATAAATACAGTGATTCACTTAACTGTGGCAAGAAAGGTCACGGAATGGGGCAAAACTCACTTAACAAATGTCTCAGCTACAGACATTTTGGGTGCAATTGTGGTCTTAAGCCGAGGACTACCTGTACTTCCAATAATTTTGGGGGAACCATCCATGGATTCGTCGTAGGGTTTTTAGTTCCCTTCCTAGATCAAACCACCTGGATTTTGGGCCAGATTGTAAATTCTGCCTTTGGGAAGCGGTTGATGAATTGGGCTAAACACATTGGTGATGGTGCCTATAGCACAAGGGAGGGTTCCTGTCATAGATTTTCTCACAAGGAGTTGGCTGAGGCACATTATTTTGGCAGCTCCTCTTCCCTCCCTTTTCAATTACGATGGGTGGGGGGGGGGGGCGGTAATAACTTGAAACTCTTCTAAGGTTGTTCCTGTTTAGCAAATACCTCAGATAGCCACCCATCCGCAAGCAGGTTGACCGTATGGGCGGTCCTCGGCTTCCAACCATTTGCTTCGGAGTTATGACAGCATTGAAAAAAGTGACCTGAAAAAAAAAAAAAAAGGCCCAGGTCTTCTCGGTTACGAATCATTATTGCAGCATCTACACAATCACCACGATTAAAATTCGGGCACTTGGATGTACTTACGGCGGTCGCAGCATCCTGGGATCCCCTGATCGCCATTTGTGGCCAAGTCCAATCTGTGGGGGAAGCCAGAATTAACGGCCACGTGGCTGGTTTAACCACCGCAGTGATTTGCTTAACAGCATGGCAAAAAAAGAAAAAAAAAACAATCATAAAATCGAACACAGCTTCCTTAAAACAACTGTCTCTATTAGCAACAGAATTTCTGGCCCCAATTGTGCTGTAAGTTGAGGACTCCCTGTAAAATAAGATGGCTATGACCATTCCTGCTTTTATGACCTTTACAGTGTCTCGCTCTCGATCAGGATTAACAGAATTGGAAGGGATCTTGGAAGCCTCCTAGTGAAACCTCCCCTGCTCAAGCAGGAGAACCCTGTAAGATTTCAGAATAACAGAGGTGGAAGGGGTCTTAGAGGTCTTCTAGTCCAACCCTGTGCCATTCCAGTCCTGAGTGTGTCATTGCAGTTAGTTAAACCGCGCTCGTGTATAACCTGCTCTTAATTTTTCACTTGCTTATTTACTATTTACGCGCCTTTATACCCCATACCAAGATGTCTTCAAAAGCCAAGAACCCCACTTCAGATGAAGGAAGTAGCGGGGAGGAAAGCAAGGCCATCGATCTCAATTCGAAGATGAAAGACCTCAGTGCCCACAATGCCGGGAAGATGGACACGGAAGAAGAAAGAGGAGGAAGGCTGGCCCGTTCCACCATCCCGGCCATTTTGAAGAACAAGAAGAGGATCAGAAAGGAGGATAAAAAGAACATCAGGGATGAAGGTAACAGCAAGGCAGCAGGAAGATCTCACCCACACAGTTACACCCCATACTGAGATGTCTTTGAAGCCAGAGGATGAAAGTAGTAGCAAAGAGACTAGAATTGACCTCAGTCAGGCGATGATGACTGTCAATGCCCACAATGACGAGAAGAAGGTGGATCCAGTATCAGCAGAAGACCCGGCCTGTTCCACCATCTCATCCAAGGAAAGAGTCAGAGAAGCCATGAGTGGATCACCAAGGACAAGGGAGCAGAAGGACCTCCCACACACATCCAGAAGCTGTCCCAAGGTGTCTCTAGCTCTCGTTTCGACGGAACGAGGCAGCAAGAAGCGAAGGAGATCCATCAGTCTTGATCTGAAGATGAAGATCGTCAAAGCATACCGTGCCAGGAAGAAGAAGCTGATCATGGCGAAAGAGGAAGGTCTGTCCTATTCCACCATCTTGAAGGATAAGAAAAGGATCCGAGAAGCCCTCGAGGTATTACCAGGGACCAGAAAAAGGATCACAAAAGCACGGAAAGGCCTCCTACATCCACTCACGCCCCACACCAAGGCACCTGCAAAGCCAAAGCCCCGCAGCTCAACTGAAGGGCATAGCAAGAAGTCTAGGAAAACCATCAGTCTTGATCTGAAGATGAAGGTCATCAAAGCATATGAAGCCGGGAAGAAGGCGCAGATTATTGCTCAAGAAGAAGGCCTGGCTCGTACCACCATCCTCACGATTTTGAGAGACCAGAAAAGGATCAAAGAAGCCATGAAAGAATTACCAGGGACGAGAACAGTTATCACAAAACCTCGGGAGGACCGGGTTCACCCACCCACATCCCACACCAATATGTCGGTTGACCCAAATCCCTCCCCTCTCCCCCAAACCAAGATGCTTGCAAGTTCAAATCCCAACCAAGCCGTCTTCAAAGCCTACCACCCCCAGTTCATCTGCTGGAAGTGGCAAGAAGCGTAGGACATCCATCAGTCTTGATCGGAAGATGAAGATTATTGAAGCGTATGAAGGTGGGAAAAAGGTGTCCGCTATTTCCCGAGAAGAAGGCCTGGGGCACACCACTATATTTACAATTTTGAAGGATTCGAAAAGGATCAGAGAAGCCTTGAAGGAATTACCAGGGACAAGAAAAACGATAACGAGACGACGGAAAGCCGTCGTCCACCTGGTCGCACCCCATACCAAGGTGTCTGCAAAGCCAGAGGCCGCCACTTCAGCCAAAAGGAGTGTCAAGAAGCAAAGGAGGACCATCGATCTCAACATGAAGATGAAGATCATCAAAGCGCACGAAGCCGGGAAGAAGACTAATCTCATCGCCCGAGAAGAAGGACTAGCTCACACCACCGTCTGGACGATTTTGAGGGACAGGAAGAAGATCCGAGCACTGGTCAAAGGATCCACGGGAACGGACACCACCATAACAAGGCACCGAATGGGCCTCATCCACCAGACAGAGCAAATGCTGGTGCTGTGGATTGAGGATCAGGTCCGCAAGGGGGAACCAATCAGCTTGCATCGCATTCAGGAGAAGACACGCGGCATTTTCGCCATGCTGAAGGAGCGAGCCGGTGAAGCGTGCACCAAAACCTTCGACGCCAGCCGCGGCTGGTTTCTGCGGTTTCAGCGAAGATTTAATTACCGAAACATACCCACCAAGGAGAAACCACAGGCCTTGACGAACAAGCTGCCCAGCGGTTCCGGGACGAGCTTGACGAGGTCTTAGCAGAAGGGGGATATCTGCCTGAACAGATATTCAGCGTGGACTCAACTAGGTTATCTTGGAAAAAATGGCCAGAGGGCACCCACCTGTGCCCAGAAGCTCAAGCTGTACCTGTGTGTAAAACTTTTCATGACCGAATCACCTTGCTGTTGGGCGGAAACGTTGCCGGTTTCAAGCTGAAGCCATTTCTGATCCACAAATCGGAGGATCCGTGTGCGTTCCAAAAGGACACCCTTCCGGTGCATTACCAATCCGGTCGGAATATTTGGATGACCCACTTCCTCTTCGAGCACTGGCTGAGGACTTACTTTGTGCCCCAAGCCAAGGACTATTGCTCGCAAACGAGGGTTCCTTTTAAGATTCTCCTGATCCTCGGCAGCACACCAGGACATCCCTCGCCTCTGGATGATCTCCAGGCAGATGTGAAGGTTGTTTACCTGCCCAGAAACACGAGCCCTCTCTTGCATCCGATGGACCAGGGGGCCATGGCATCATTCAAGGCGTGTTATTTACAGGAGTTCTTGACCGAAGCGGTAGCCACGATGGAAAAAAGCAGGGTGAGCTTGAACGAGTTTTGGAGACGGTACGATATCCTCCACTGCATGGAAAACATCGTCAGAGCGTGGCAGGGCGTCGCTGCGCCGTGCATGCAAGGCATTTGGGGAAAGTGCTTAAAACGTTTCCCAGATCTTGTCAGGAACTTCGAAGGATTTGACAACCCTGACGAAGATTTGGGGAAAACAAACCAGAACATTTTGGCTCTCTCGCAAACCCTCGGTTTACAGGTTGACGCTGAAGCCGTGAGAAAGTGGATAGCGTCTATGGAAGGAGAGCTTTCTGTCAAAGAATTAATCGAGCTAAGAGAAGAATTGTCAGCCCAGGAGGTTGTGGAGGAAGAGGAAGAAGAAAAAGGAAAACGAAAGGAAAAAAGAAAAATTAAGGCTAAAAAATTCACCATGAGAAGGTTGGCTTGTGTTTTCACAGAGGTTGACAACATTTTATCAGAGTTAGAAAGGATGGATCTGGATGTAGAACGTTTTGAAAGGGTACGTGAGAGAGTCCACCAAATCCTGCACTGTTACCATGAAATATATGAAGAAGAAAAGAGAAAGCAGAATGCAAACTAAAATTAGTGCGTTCTTTAAGAAAGTTAGTTCTTCCTTTCCTCTCCAGGGATTGAAATAAAATACCCAGACAATTGTCAGCCCTCAGCTATGCCCGCTAGCTGAATTTTTTTTTTTAAATGCAGAAAAAGACTTTAATTTGCCTTCATTCAAAAAAGACTAATTTTGGGGTTTATTTCTGAATAGTTTGATCTTTGCAGGTCCTGTAACTGCAAAAATCAGATGTTGAACTGTTTTATTTTTGTAAAGCAACATTTTGTACTTGTGTAATAAGCCAACTTTTCGTACGTTGGGATTCAGTTTAACGCTTTCGTTTTCTATGTAGGGTAGTTGTGTAAAAACATACGGCTACAGTGTTAAGGCTTTAAAAACCTTGGTGTCCTTTAGATTGTCATAAAAATATGCAAAGTTTTTGAAAGGTAGTAAATTATTACAGTGTATTTTTTCTGGCGAGCGTATGTTGGAATTGAAGAGATCTGTGAAGTGGAATGTTTAAAGGTTATTAAATTGTCCACTTTATGAAAAATAAAAAAAATTGAATACAAAAATCCGTAGTCAAGTTGTATGTACAATGATCACACTTAGGCTATTGCAGTTTTCACTTAGTGACCATTTCACATGAGTTGACCTCATTAAATGAGGACCTGCCTGTTTGTGTTAAACAGCCTTCAGAGACCTCAATGAAATTAAATATATATTTATATGGCAAGCACAACTATTTTTTAAACCAGCTTTTACGCAATACACAATATTGGGTTATTTGCCAAATGACCCTTTTATTGGATAAGACTGAACCCTATTCAAAGCCTCTGATCCCCTATAGGCAGGAGCAGGGGGGGTCCGACTAGAAGGCCTCCAGGTTCCCTTCCAGCACTATTATTCCACGTTCTATATCTGTGGTGGTGAACCTCTTCCACATTGTGTGCCAAAAGTGCATGCATATGTGTTCGTGTGCCTACACTCATGATGCAATGCGTGTGTGATTCCCCTGCACCGCATGCCTCTGGGCATGCGCACACAAACCCACACACCGCATGCCTGTGCACGCGTCCCACGCTCGCGTCTCCCCTTGCGCTTGCACGGCAGTTACCGGACAATCGGCTGGCTGGTGGGTTGCACATGCACAGTGGGGCTCTCCCAGGCAGCCTCTCGCATGCTGGCAGAAGTGGCTCCGTGTGCCATTTCTGGCATGGGTGCCAAAGGTTCGCAATCACAGTTCTATATAATATCATCCAAGCGGCCCTTAATCATATTTCTAGCTAGCCTTTCTCGTTCTTAGAGGAACTGCCCTATTTATCTGTATCGTTAATATTTGTTAACCAACTTCCCCATTCAGCGACCATTTGAAGCTACGGCGTCGCTTCAGTAAGAAATTTCGTGTCTGAACCTTGGCCTTCACCATGTCTCTGCAGTCACGGGATTGTCATTTGGGCAGTTAGCACATATTTACTATGGTCACAGCGTCCTGTCTTCCCGTGATCTCCATTTTGCAATCTTCCCCTGCTGGATTCCAACAATTAATACGATCCCCAGGTGACCCAGCAGGAATTTTCAAATTGCAGTCATGCGTTGCCTAACGAACACGGTTATTGTTACTCTTAAGTCAGTTGCAGTAACATCACATATCACTTCACGGCTTGTCTCCCTTAGTGATGGCATTGCCACTCCCAGTCCCCATCCATAAGTGAGCACGGTCGGTAGTTCTGTGTTGCTTAATGCTGGAGAAGAAGTTACAGGAAGTCCTCATTAAAGAATTGCACTTGGTTTCGCCAACTCTGTCATTAAAAGAAGTGATTGACCAGTGAAAAATCAAAAATCACAATTTTACTTCAACTTCCCTGTAATCTGCCATGAGAGGCGATTGTGACCCACAAACAGCTGGGTGAGCTCAAAGGGCAAGGAAGGTTTTCAGAGCTCAGGTCACAAAAGTGGGTAAAAGGACAAATCTTAACAGCCATTTGGAAGGCTTAGCAAGAAGAGAATGGAAGTTTGTACAGGTAGTCCTTGACTTAGGACCACAATTGAGCCCCATTATTTTATTTTTTGCCAAGTGAGACATTTAAGTGAGTTTTGCCCTATTTTAAGACCTTCCTTGCTACAGTTGTTAAGCGAATCACAGCTTTTGTTAAATTAGCAACAAGGCTGTTAAGAGAATCTGGATACCCATTGACTTTGCTTGTCGAAAGGTCACTAAAGGGGATCGTGTGGCCCTCTCCCCGTGGGACGCTGCAGCCGCCATAAATATAAATCAGTTGTCAAGCGTCTGAATTTTAATCATGTGACTCTGAGGACTAGGCTGCAAAAAGTGTGAAAGATTATCCTAAGTCACTTTTTGCACAACCATTGAGGATTCCCTGTATTTACATTCATTGGAGAGAAAGGGATTGTAAGAGAGTAAACACAATAGCACTTGGGGAATATACATTTAAGGAAAGGCTGTCAAACTTGTGGCCTGCGGGCTGGATGGGTCATGCGCTGACCATGGCCATGCCCGGTTTAGCAAAGCGGGGGATTCAGGATGCGTCATATGACACGAGTTGGACACCCCTTATTTAAAGGAACACGCTAAACATTGCCAGCCCCCGGAAGGATCAATTTAATTGATTATGGTGAGAGAGCTTCATTCTTAGAGACTGCAACTATAAAGTAAAGCAGCTCAGGAAAATAGGTTTTCCAGGTCATGTTCCCAGTGTCGGGCACAAGACAATGCCTACTAACTAACTGTAATGGTAGACCTAGAACAGATGGAGTGAATGTCGTAACTGAGCATTGGTCATAAAGTGGCTTTTCGTCAGTCGTAGTAGCCACGATCAGTCTGTGCCCAAGACAGAGAACTAAAGCAGTTTTCCTAAATGAGGACTATCTGTATTTTTAATAACTTGGTCATTAATTCTTTTTCTATGGGGTTCTAAATAAAATACCAGAATAATTTAATAAAAGGATCTTGCACCATGCCAGAGTTCCGGCAATGCAAGACAGAAGGACACCATCACAGTTGATCCTGAAGGTTAAAATTCTCCTTTAGCCAAGTAGACGAGTCACTGACTAACAATATCTGATTTTGTCTGGTTTGACTCTCTTTTGACCTTCATCCAATCTATTGCCCTCTTCAAGAACTGAATTGAAACTCTCTTTGCACCGGTTCCTACACCACAAAAACTCTTGAACTTGGTCGAACAAATCACGGTTACCATGTTCACCTAATAGCAATGGCCTGTGTGAAGAAGTAGCTGGTTTCCACCACACCCTTGAACTGCCAACCACACATTGCATTCAAGTTGAGTTTCATCTTGGGTTAAGTTGGACAATCCTCCATCTAAGTCAAGCATAGGTTTTTTATTGGATATTGGTAATATCCAATAAAACAGGACTCTCCAAATGTGGCAACTTTAAGACTTGTGGACCTCAGTGCCCAGAATTCCCCAACCAGGCATGGCAGGTTAGGGAATTCTGGGCGTTGAAGTCCACAAGTCTTTAAGTTACCACATTTGAAGACCTCTGCGATAGCATGTCCCAGGAGAACATCTCCTGTTTGGCTGCCAACATCAAAAACTGATTCTGGAGGGCAGGCCGAGTTTTAATCTGGATTTGATTGTAAAAATTTCTGTGGCTAAGCGAGTCATTTGTTAAGTGAGTTTTCTCCCATGTTATGGTTTTTCTTGCCACAGTTGTTAAGTGAATCCCTGCAGTTGTTACATTAGCAACACGGTTGTTAAGTGAATCCATCTTCCCCGTCGGCTTTTGCTAGTCAGAAGGTCACAAAGTGGAAACGTGTGACTCTCGGAACACTGCAACCATCATAAATACGAGTCGCCAAGTGTCTGAATTTTGATCACATGATTATCGGGATGCTTGAACAATCATAACTGAAAAATGATCATAAGTTTTTGTAACTTTGAACAGTCACTAAACGAACGCTTATAAATTGAGGACTCCCTCTATTTCCATTCGTTGGAGAGAAAGGGATTATAAGAGAGTAAGCAAGCACACACTGGAAGGATCAAATTGATTGATTGATGTGAGAGAGCTGACCTTGTGAACTACTGGATAGCATTTTTAGATAGACTCACTGCAACTATAGAGAAAAGCAGCTCAGGAAAATACATTATTTTAGGGTAACGTTCCCGCTGTGGAAGCCAATAGGGTACAAGACAATGCCTACTAACTAACTGCAATGCCCAAAATACGAACCAGTAGTCAATGTTTTTTAATTTTGATTACGTGACTGGATTACCACAACCGTTGTAAGTCGAATGGCCAAGTCACATTTTTCAGTGCCGTTGTAACTTTGAATGGGTCACTATATGAACGGTTGTAAGTTGAGGACTACCTGCAGTCCGCGCAGGAGCAGTTCCGTCCCACATACTTCCGTGGTGTAATAATGCAGGCGGGAATTTGAGAGGTCCGCCCTGCCCTTGTCCTCTTCGAGAAGATCAACCCACCAAGGGTTGCCAGTGCCTCTCCTGCAGATCAGTTGAGAAACTTGAATGGAGGCTGCCAAGTTGAAGTCTCCCCAGATCCTAAACCCCTCGCCTCACAATTGTCTTTCAAACAAGACATTAGCCACTTCAAATGCCAGGCAACACTTGTGAGGATGGTGGTGCGTTTTGATCGATCTAAGCCGACTGTGATCCTTGTGATCTCTATCCTTTTTTTTCTTCTTCTTTCAACTTGAGCTTCCAAAACGGTTTGGTCCTCATCTTCCCTTCCCTTCCTCTTTTTTTTCGTTTTATCTAAGAATACCCATTCTCAGGCCTGTCTGAAGTCCTTCCTGGAGTGCCACGGCCTGTCCCTCCTCTGGATCTGGATGGCAGAACTCGGGGACAGCAGAGGAAACACAGCCAACAGTTTGAAACTGCAGCTGGAGGTCCGTGGCCGGAATGACATGATTGCGTCTTTGACGGGCAGGTGTTGAGAGGAACAGATGAGCCGGAGGGGAGGCCTAGGTGGTCTCTGTGCTTGGGGGTTTCCTGATACGCATGGCCCAACCAGGGAACACAACCAGTGCCAGAAGAGAGTTTGCAGAGGAGGGGAGAAGGAGAAGGGAAGGAAGAGGAGGAGGACAAAGGGCCCATAGGGCCCTTGGTGCTCTCTGAGCTGGGTTTGCTTACCAACATTTCATGGCCCAACTAGGGAACGCCCTCAGTGTTAGTAGGAGGCAGGAGGAGGAGGAGGAAAAGGGCTGTGGGGTCCTTGGTGCCCTGTGAGTTGGGTGGTTTTCCTGCGGGCGTTTCATCGCCCAACTAGGGAATGTCATCAGAACAAAGGGGGGATTTGTGCGGAGAAAGAAGAGGAGGAGGAATAAGAACCAAGGCCTTGGCCATGAGCTAGGAAACCTCATCGGTGCTAGCTAAAGAGACCAGTGGAGAGAAACTTTCCTTGGCTCGAGCACGAATCCCTGTCCTATTCCCCACGTGGCGTCATGTCATTCCATCCGAGCATTGTTTTCTTTGCTGACAGCAGCTCTCCTTCAGAAAACATTTTTAAATCCTCTTTTATGGTCACGTGGCCATTTGAATGTGGAGAAACAGTTGGATTTGACACGAAAGTAGCCTCGAGCTGAAAATTAATCTCAGATGAGATAATAAATGAAGGCCTCATCTGAGATAGATACACACACAGATACATAGATAGATACATAGACAGACATTCCATTATTCATTGGTCTACACTGCAAAGGACATATCCTGATTCAGCTTCCATCCATTAATTTCAAAATACATTACAAACTATATGGCAATAACTGGCCTTAAAGCAGATTAGTTCCGGATTTTGAGAATTGGGAATCAATTATAGGATGGCACACTTCATTCTCGTAGTTTGCTGTGACATTCAGCATTATATCTTCTAGAAGATGTTGCTTAAGAGTCAAAAAGCTGGGAGACACCTTTGAACTTCAGACTCTACCAGCGTTTTTCAACTGTGGCAACTTTAAGATGAGTGGACTACAAGTCTCACAATTCCCAGGGCACAAGGCTTTAAAATAGATGGACTCCAATTTTGAGAATCCCCCAGCCAGCATACTTTAAGAAGGATGGACCTCCATCCCCATAATCCTCCAGACTGCAGGAGGGATGGACCTCCATCCCCATAATCCTTCAGGACTACAGGAGGGATGGACCTCCATCCCCATAATCCTTCAGACTGCAGGAGGATGGACCTCCATCCCCATAATCCTTCAGACTGCAGGAGGGATGGACCTCCATCCCCATAATCCTTCAGACTGCAGGAGGGATGGACCCCATCCCCATAATCCTTCAGACTGCAGGAGGATGGACCCCATCCCCATAATCCTTCAGACTGCAGGAGGATGGACCTCCATCCCCATAATCCTTCAGACTGCAGGAGGGATGGACCCCCATCCCCATAATCCTTCAGACTGCAGGATGGACCTCCGTCCCCATAATCCTTCAGACTGCAGAGAGGATGGACCCTCCATCCCCATAATCCTTCAGACTGCAGGAGGGATGGACCCCCATCCCCATAATCCTTCAGACTGCAGGAGGGATGGACCTCCATCCCCATAATCCTTCAGGCTGCAGGAGGGATGGACCTCCGTCCCCATAATCCTTCAGACTTTGCAGGAGGGATGGACCTCCCATCCCATAATCCTTCAGACTGCAGGAGGGATGGACCTCCATCCCCATAATCCTTCAGACTGCAGGAGGGATGGACCTCCATCCCCATAATCCTTCAGACTGCAGGAGGGATGGACCTCCATCCTCATAATCCTTCAGACTGCAGGAGGGATGGACCTCCCATCCCCATAATCCTTCAGACTGCAGGAGGATGGACCCCCATCCCCATAATCCTTCAGACTGCAGGAGGGATGGACCTCCATCCCCATAATCCTTCAGACTGCAGGAGGATGGACCTCCATCCCCATAATCCTTCAGACTGCAGGAGGGATGGACCTCCATCCCCATAATCCTTCAGACTGCAGGAGGATGGACCTCCATCCCCATAATCCTTCAGACTGCAGGAGGATGGACCTCCATCCCCATAATCCTTCAGACTGCAGGAGGATGGACCTCCATCCCCATAATCCTTCAGACTTCAGGAGTGGATGGACCTCCATCCCCATAATCCCCTTCAGGCTTTAGGAGGATGGACCTCCGTCCCCATAATCCTTCAGACTGCAGGAGGATGGACCTCCATCCCCATAATCCTTCAGACTGCAGGAGGATGGACCTCCGTCCCCATAATCCTTCAGACTGCAGGAGGGATGGACCTCCATCCCCATAATCCTTCAGGCTTTAGGAGGATGGACCTCAGTCCCCATAATCCTTCAGACTGCAGGAGGGATGGACCTCCATCCCCATAATCCTTCAGACTGCAGGAGGGATGGACCTCCGTCCCCATAATCCTTCAGACTGCAGGAGGATGGACCTCCATCCCCATAATCCTTCAGGCTTTAGGAGGGATGGACCTCAGTCCCCATAATCCTTCAGGCTTTAGGAGGGATGGACCTCCATCCCCATAATCCCACAGCCTGCTGGAGGATGGACCTCCATCCCCATAATCCTCAGCCTGCTGGAGGATGGACCCCCATCCCCATAATCCTTCAGGCTTTAGGAGGGATGGACCTCAGTCCCCATAATCCCCCAATCTGCAGGCATTAGGAGGGATGGACCTCAGTCCCCATAATCCTTCAGGCTTTAGGAGGATTGACCCCCATCCCCATAATCCTTCAGGCTTTAGGAGGATGGACCTCCAGTCCCCATAATCCTTCTAATCTGCAGATTAGAGGATGGACCTCCAGTCCCCATAATCCTTCAGACTGCAGGAGGGATGGACCTCCATCCCCATAATCCTTCAGACTGCAGGAGGGATGGACCTCCATCCCCATAATCCTTCAGACTGCAGGAGGGATGGACCTCCATCCCCATAATCCTTCAGACTGCAGGAGGGATGGACCCTCCATCCCCATAATCCTTCAGACTGCAGGAGGGATGGACCTCCATCCCCATAATCCTTCAGACTGCAGGAGGATGGACTCTCCATCCCCATCCCCAATCCTTCAGACTGCAGGAGGGATGGACCTCCATCCCCATAATCCTTCAGACTGCAGGAGGATGGACCTCCATCCCCATAATCCTTCAGACTGCAGGAGGGATGGACCTCCGTCCCCATAATCCTTCAGACTGCAGGAGGGATGGACCTCCATCCCCATAATCCTTCAGACTGCAGGAGGGATGGACCTCCATCCCCATAATCCTTCAGACTGCAGGAGGGATGGACCTCCATCCCCATAACTTCTTCAGACTGCAGGAGGATGGACCTCCATCCCATAATCCTTCAGACTGCAGGAGGGATGGACCTCCCATCCCCAGGATAATCGCTTCAGACTGCAGGAGGGATGGACCTCCATCCCCATAATCCTTCAGACTGCAGGAGGGATGGACCTCCATCCCCATAATCCTTCAGACTGCAGGAGGGATGGACCTCCATCCCCATAATCCTTCAGACTGCAGGAGGGATGGACCTCCCATCCCCATAATCCTTCAGACTGCAGGAGATGGATGGACCTCCATCCCCATAATCCTTCAGACTGCAGGAGGATGGACCTCCATCCCCATAATCCTTCAGACTGCAGGAGGATGGACCTCCATCCCCATAATCCTTCAGACTGCAGGAGGGATGGACCTCCATCCCCATAATCCTTCAGACTGCAGGAGGGATGGACCTCCATCCCCATAATCCTTCAGACTGCTTTAGGAGGGATGGACCTCCATCCCCATAATCCTTCAGACTGCAGGAGGGATGGACCTCCATGGTCCCCATAATCCTTCAGACTGTGCAGGAGGGATGGACCTCCGTCCCCATAATCCTTCAGACTGCAGGAGGGATGGACCGTCCCATAATCCTTCAGACTGCAGGAGGGGATGGACCTCCGTCCCCATAATCCTTCAGACTGCAGGCTTTAGGAGGGATGGACCTCCGTCCCCATAATCCTCTTCAGACTGCAGGAGGGATGGACCTCCTCATCCCCATAATCCTTTCAGACTGCAGGAGGGATGGACCTCCTCCCCATCCCCATAATCCTTCAGACTGCAGGAGGGATGGACTGCAGGAGGGATGGACCTCCATCCCCATAATCCTTCAGACTGCAGGAGGGATGGACCTCCATCCCCATAATCCTTCAGACTGCAGGAGGGATGGACCTCCGTCCCCATAATCCTTCAGACTGCAGGAGGGATGGACCCCATCCCCATAATCCTTCAGACTGCAGGAGGGATGGACCTCCATCCCCATAATCCTTCAGACTGCAGGAGGGATGGACCTCCATCCCCATAATCCTTCAGACTGCAGGAGTGGGATGGACCTCCATCCCCATAATCCTTCAGACTGCAGGAGGGATGGACCTCCATCCCCATAATCCTTCAGACTGCAGGAGGGATGGACCTCTCCCCACAGTCCCCATAATCCTTCAGACTGCAGGAGGGATGGACCTCAATCCCCATAATCCTTCAGGCTTTAGGAGGATGGACCCCAGTCCCCATAATCCTTCAGGCTTTAGGAGGGATGGACCTCCAGTCCCCATAATCCTTCAGGCTTTAGGAGGGATGGACCTCCATCCCCATAATCCTTCAGGCTTTAGGAGGGATGGACCTCAGTCCCCATAATCCTTCAGGCTTTAGGAGGGATGGACCTCAGTCCCCATAATCCCCTTCAGGCTTTAGGAGGATGGACCTCCAGTCCCCATAATCCTTCAGCCTGCTGGAGGGATGGACCTCCATCCCCATAATCCTTCAGACTGCAGGAGGATGGACCTCCAGTCCCCATAATCCTTCAGACTGCAGGAGGGATGGACCTCCATCCCCATAATCCTTCAGGCTTTAGGAGGGATGGACCTCCATCCCCATAATCCTTCAGACTGCAGGAGGGATGGACCTCCATCCCCATAATCCTTCAGACTGCAGGAGGGATGGACCTCCATCCCCATAATCCTTCAGACTGCAGGAGGATGGACCTCCCCAATCCCCATAATCCCCATAATCCTTCAGGCTGCAGGAGGGATGGACCTCCATCCCCATAATCCTTCAGACTGCAGGAGGGATGGACCTCCATCCCCATAATCCTTCAGACTGCAGGAGGGATGGACCTCCATCCCCATAATCCTTCAGACTGCAGGAGGGGATGGACCTCCATCCCCATAATCCTTCCCAGATCTGCATGGACCTCCATCCCCGCAATCCTCCCAGGCTGCAGGAGGGATGGACCTCAATCCCCATAATCCTTCAGACTGCAGGAGGGATGGACCTCCATCCCATAATCCTTCAGACTGCAGGAGGGATGGACCCCCATCCCCATAATCCTTCAGACTGCAGGAGGGATGGACCTCGTCCCCATAATCCTTCAGGCTTTAGGAGGATGGACCTCCATCCCCATAATCCTTCAGACTGCAGGAGGATGGACCTCAATCCCCATAATCCCCCAATCTGCAGGCATTAGGAGGGATGGACCTCCAGTCCCCATAATCCTTCAGGCTTTAGGAGGGATGGACCCCATCCCCATAATCCTTCAGACTGCAGGAGGGATGGACCTCCGTCCCCATAATCCTTCAGACTGCAGGAGGGATGGACCTCCATCCCCATAATCCTTCAGACTGCAGGATGGGATGGACTCCTCCCCAATCCCCATGGAATCCCCCAATCCTGCAGGCATTAGGAGGATGGACCTCCAGTCCCCATAATCCCCTCCATCTATAATCCTTCAGACTGCAGGAGGATGGACACTCCGACCCACTCCATCCCCATAATCTCAGACTGCAGGCTTTAGGAGGGATGGACCTCCGTCCCCATAATCCTTCAGACTGCAGGAGGGATGGACCTCCATCCCCATAATCCTTCAGACTGCAGGAGGATGGACCTCCAATCCCTACAATCCCCAATCTGCAGGCATTGCAGGAGGAGGATGGACCTCCATCCCCATAATCCTTCAGACTGCTTACGGGGAGGAGGGATGGACCTCCATCCCCATAATCCTTCAGACTGCAGGAGGGATGGACCACTCCATCCCCATAATCCCCAATCTGCAGGCATTAGGAGGGATGGATCCTTCAGACCATCCCCATAATCCTTCAGACTGCAGGAGGATGGACCCATCCCCATAATCCTTCAGACTGCAGGAGGGATGGACCTCCGTCCCCATAATCCTTCAGACTGCAGGAGGGATGGACCTCCAATCCCTATAATCCCCCAATCAGCAGGCTGGGAGGGATGGACCTCCATCCCCATAATCCTTCCGGGCTGCAGGAGGGATGGACCTCCGTCCCCATAATCCTTCAGACTGCAGGAGGGATGGACCTCCAATCCCCATAATCCCCCAATCTGCAGGCATTAGGAGGGGATTGGACACTCCTCCCGTCCCATAATCCCTTCCAGACTGCAGGAGGGATGGACCTCCATCCCCATAATCCTTCCAGACTGCAGGAGGGATGGACCTCCGCATCCCATAATCCTTCCAGACTGCAGGAAGGGATGGACCTCCATCCCATAATCCTTCAGACTGCAGGAGGGATGGACCTCCAATCCCCATAATCCCCCCAATCTGCAGGCATTAAAGGAGGATGGACCCCCGTCCCCATAATCTTCCAGACTACAGAGGGATGGACCCAATCCCCATAATCCCAGACTGCAGGCATTAGAGGGATGGACCTCCATCCCCATAATCCTTCAGACTGCAGGAGGATGGACCTCCATCCCCATAATCCTTCAGACTGCAGGGAGGATGGTCCCCATCCCCATAATCCCTTCAGACTGCAGGAGGGATGGACCCCCATCCCCATAATCCTTCAGGCTTTAGGAGGGATGGACCTCCATCCCCATAATCCCTTCAGACTGCAGGAGGGATGGACCCCCATCCCATAATCCCCACTGCAGGAGGATGGACCCCCATCCCCATAATCCCTTCAGACTGCAGGAGGATGGACCTCCATCCCCATAATCCTTCAGACTGCAGGAGGATGGGCCTCCATCCCCATAATCCCTTCAGACTGTGAGGATGGACACTCCATCCCCATAATCCCCTTCAGGACTACAGGAGGGATGGACCTCCATCCCCATAATCCTTCAGACTGCAGGAGGATGGACCTCCATCCCCATAATGCAGCCTGCAGGAGGGATGGACCTCCATCCCATAATCCTTCAGACTGCAGGAGGGATGGACCTCCATCCCCCCATAATCCTTCACAAGGCTGCAGGAGGGATGGACCTCCATCCCCATAATCCTTCAGACTGCAGGAGGATGGACCTCATAATCCTTGAGCTTTAGGAGGGATGGATCCCCCATAATCCTTCAGACTGCAGGAGGATGGACCTCCATCCCCATAATCCTTCCAGACTGCACGGGGAGGATGGACCTCCCCGTCCCCATAATCCTTCAGACTGCAGGAGGATGGACCTCCATCCCCATAATCCTTCAGGCTTTAGGAGAGGATGGACCTCAGTCATAATCCCTTCAGGCTTCTGGGAGGATGGACCTCCATCCCCATAATCCTTCCAGGCTGCAGGAGGGATGGACCTCCATCCCCATAATCCTTCAGACTGCAGGAGAGGATGGACCTCATCCCCATAATCCTTTAGGAGGATTGACCCCCATCCCCATAACTGCAGAGAGGATGGACCTCCAATCCCCATAATCCCCCAATCTGGGCATTAGGAGGATGGACCTCAGTCCCCATAATCCTTCAGACTGCAGGAGGGGGAGGATGGACCTCCATCCCCATAATCCTTCAGACTGCAGGAGGATGGACCTCCGTCCCCATAATCCTTCAGACTGCAGGAGGATGGACCTCCATCCCCATAATCCTTCAGACTGCAGGAGGGATGGACCTCAGTCCCCATAATCCTTCAGACTGCAGGAGGGATGGACCTCATCCCCATAATCCTTCAGACTGCAGGAGGATGGACCTCCATCCCCATAATCCTTGCAGACTGCTGGAGGGATGGACCTCCATCCCCATAATCCTTCAGACTGCAGGAGGATGGACCTCCATCCCCATAATCCTTCAGACTGCAGGAGGGATGGACTCAATCCCCATAATCCCCCAGGAGGATGGATCCAATCCCCATGACCCCAATCTGCAGGCATTAGGAGGATGGACCTCCAGTCCCCATAATCCTTCAGACTGCAGGAGGATGGACCTCCTCCCCACTTAATCCTTCAGGCTTTGCAGGAGGATGGACCTCAGTCCCCATAATCCTTCAGACTGCAGGAGGGATGGACCTCCATCCCCATAATCCTTCAGACTGCAGGAGGGATGGACCTCCATCCCCATAATCCTTCAGGAGGAGACTGCAGGAGGGATGGACCTGTCCCCATAATCCTTCAGACTGCAGGAGGGATGGACCTCCGTCCCCATAATCCTGCAGGCATTAGGAAGGGGGGATGGACCTCCGTCCCCATGAAAATCTTCAGACTGCAGGGAGGATGGACCTCCAGTCCCCATAATCCTTCAGACTGCAGGAGGATGGATGGACCTCCATCCCCATAATCCTTCAGACTGCAGGAGGATGGATCCTCAGACTGCCTCCATCCCCATAATCCTTCAGACTGCAGGAGGGATGGACCTCCATCCCCAGTAATCCTTCCAGACTGCAGGAGGGATGGACCTCCATCCCCATAATCCTTCCAGACTGCAGGAGGGATGGACCTCCATCCCCATAATCCTTCAGACTGCAGGAGGATGGACCGCCTCCATCCCCATAATCCTTCAGACTGCAGGAAGGATGGACCTCCATCCCCATAATCCTTCAGACTGCAGGAGGGATGGACCTCCAGTCCCCATAATCCTTCAGACTGCAGGAGGGATGGACCTCCGTCCCCATAATCCTTCAGACTGCAGGAGGGATGGACCTCAATCCCCATAATCCCCCAATCTGCAGGCATTAGGAGGGATGGACCTCAGTCCCCATAATCCTTCAGACTGCAGGAGGGATGGACCTCCCATCTCCTACATAATCCTTCCCCAGACTGCAGGAGGGATGGACCTCAGTCCCCATAATCCTTCAGACTGCAGGTCCCCATTAGGGATGGACACTCCATCCCCATAATCCTTCAGACTGCAGGAGGGATGGACCTCCATCCCCATAATCCTTCAGACTGCAGGAGGGATGGACCTCCATCCCCATAATCCTTCAGACTGCAGGAGGGATGGACTCCCCCATAATCTGCAGGCATAATGGACCTTCAGACTGCAGGAGGGATGGACCTCGGTCATCCCCATAATCCCCCAGATCTGCTGCAGGAGGATGGACCTCCAGTCCCCATAATCCTTCAGACTGCAGGAGGGATGGACCTCCATCCCCATAATCCTTCAGACTGCAGGAGGGATGGACCCTCCATCCCCATAATCCTTCAGACTGCAGGAGGGATGGACCCCCATCCCCATAATCCTTCACACTGCAGGAGGGATGGACCCCCAATCCCCATAATCCTTCAGGCTTTAGGAGGGATGGACCTCAGTCCCCATAATCCTTCAGGCTTTAGGAGGGATGGACCTCCAGTCCCCATAATCCTTCAGACTGCAGGAGGGATGGACCTCCATCCCCATAATCCTTCAGACTGCAGGAGGGATGGACCCCATCCCCATAATCCTTCAGACTGCAGGAGGGATGGACCTCCATCCCCATAATCCTTCAGACTGCAGGAGGGATGGACCTCCATCCCCATAATCCTTCAGACCTCCGTCCCCATAATCCTTCAGACTGTAGGAGGGATGGACCTCGTCCCCATAATCCCCCAGACTGCAGGGGAGGGATGGACCTCCAGTCCCCATAATCCTTCAGACTGCAGGAGGGATGGACCTCCGTCCCCATAATCCTTCAGACTGCAGGAGGATGGACCTCCATCCCATAATCCTTCAGGCTGCAGGAGGATGGACCTCCTCCGTCCCCATAATCCTTCCAGACTGCAGGAGGGATGGACCTCCGTCCCCATAATCCTTCAGACTGCAGGAGGGATGGACCTCCGTCCCCATAATCCCTTCAGACTGCAGGAGGATGGACCTCCATCCCCATAATCCTTCAGACTGCAGGAGGGATGGACCTCCGTCCCCATAATCCTTCAGACTGCAGGAGGATGGACCTCCGTCCCCATAATCCTTCAGACTGCAGGAGGATGGACCTCCGTCCCCATAATCCTTCAGACTGCAGGAGGGATGGACCTCCGTCCCCATAATCCTTCAGACTGCAGGAGGATGGACCTCCATCCTCCATAATCCTTCAGACTGCAGGAGGGATGGACCTCCTCAGTCCCCAAATCCTTCATCCCCATAATCCTTCAGACTGCAGGAGGGATGGACCTCCGTCCCCATAATCCTTCAGACTGCAGGAGGGATGGACCTCCGTCCCCATAATCCTTCAGACTGCAGGAGGGATGGACCTCCATCCCCATAATCCTTCAGACTGCAGGAGGGATGGACCTCCGTCCCCATAATCCTTCAGGCTTTAGGAGGGATGGACCTCCGTCCCCATAATCCTTCAGGGTTTAGGAGGGATGGACCTCAGTCCCCATAATCCTTCAGGCTTTAGGAGGATGGACCTCAGTCCCCATAATCCTTCAGGCTTTAGGAGGGATGGACCCCGTCCCCATAATCCTTCAGGCTTTAGGAGGGATGGACCTCCGTCCCCATAATCCCCCAGCCGGCAGGAGGGATGGACCTCAGTCCCCATAATCCTTCAGAGTTCAGGCTTTAGCAGGGATGGACCTCAGTCCCCATAATCCCCCGGCCTGCAGCCTTTAGGGAGGGGGGTGTCCTCGTAACACCTCCAGTGAAATCAGACCTCCAAGGCCGAACCTCTTGATTGGGCCCATCTGCCCGGCCAGTTTCCCCCTGTTCCCATGTAATTAAGGGAGCGAAAACTCCCCCTCCCCCCGCAGGGTCCCGGTTCACCTCGCAATCCAATCAAAGTGGCTGGTGGGCTCCTCCGTCCCTTTCCTCCCTCCCCTTTGGCCACCTGTTGGGATGACCTTGGTTCCCGGGGGAGAGAGCTCCGCATTTTTTTTTCTACTAACTACTTCCAGCCCGTCTTATCTTTCTCTCCTCTCCTTACTCCCCCTCCGCCCCATCGTGTGCGCGGCAGCTGGAGGGGCGCAAGACGCCTCACCCAGATTCAGTTCGGAGCTGTGGGGGGGGCTTCAACTCCCAACAGCCCCCTTAAGGGGGAATCCTGGGAATTGAAGTCCACCGGCCTGAGAAAGTTGCCACGGTCGGTGGTCCCTACTCTAGACCAGCGTTGGAGCTTGTAAGTAGTTGCCGGAATACGCGAGCGATGAGTTCCAGGCAGCCGGAAAGGAGAACGCTCAACCTATGATGCACTGCCGCTCTTGTTACCTTCTCAGGCATGTTCTAAGCCCCCTTTGCTGACGTAGAGATCTCTGGTTGATCCAGGTTTGTGGTCTTCCGGTGAACGTCCTTCCGTGGGGGGCCAAGATATATGTGTGGTTCTTGTTGCCCTTTGGGCTCCGTTGCTTTTCTTTCAAACGCCCCATGACCCAACTGGGGAGCGTCATCCGTGCTAGAGGAGAGGTGGGGTTTGCAGAGAGGAGGAGGAAGGACAACGACTGTGGGGTCCTTGGTGTTCTCTGAGCTCGGTCCTTTCCTGGCAGATGTCTCATGACCCAACTGGGGAATATTATCAGGGAAGGAGGAGTGGGGGACCCTTAGTGCTCTCTGGGCCGGATGGTTTCCTCGCAGACATTTCACAACAGGGAATATTATCAGGGCCACACAGAAGGAAGGAAGGAAGAACAGAGTGGGAAGGAAGGAAGGAAGGAAGGAAGGAAGGAAGGATGAAAGGAAGGAAGGAAGGAAGGAAGGGAGGAAGGAAGGAAGGAAGGAAGGACAGAGTGGGAAGGAAGGAAGGAAAGGAAGGAAGGAAGGGGAGGAGTGCGGGGTCCTTGGTACTTTCTGAACTTGGTCCTTTCCTTGCAAATATGCCCCAACTAGGGAGCCGTCATCAGTGCTGGAAATGAGGGGGGTTTGTGGAGAAGAGGAAGAAGAAGAGAACTGTGGGGTCCTTGGTGCCTTCTGAGCTTGGTGGCTTCCTGGCAGACATTTCCTTACCAGACTACGTGACCTCATCAGTGCCAGCAGGCTGAGAGACCACCAAGGACCCCACTGTTCAGCCCCGAGCTAGAAATGTTTTCTTGTATCAGAACCACGTGGGGATGGAGTGGGGGGGTCCCAATCCAAGAAGGTCTGTAACCCAAGGCCCATTTAATGGGGAACTGACCCACCCACCCACCCCCCGGTGTTGTCTCTGTTGACAGATCATCAGGACGCTGGAGCTCCTGCCCATCCCGAACAAGAACATGCTGGAGGAGAGCAAAATCCTTCCCATCATCCAGCGTTGGGCCCGGACCAAGTCCGCCATCCCCCCGCAACTGAGCGAAGGGGACAGTTATTCCAGCGAGAACACCTCCCGGGCTCACACACCCCTCAACACGCCCGACCCGACCTCCAAGCCCTCCTGGAGGGCGAGATGGACACCCCCAAGAAGCTGGCCTCCGGAGGCTCAAGATCATCAGCGAGAACAGCATGGACAGCGCTCTCTCGGACACGGCCAGCGAGGTGGAGCTGAAGGAGAGCAAGGAAGACCTCGAGCCCCCCGACTACCTCCCGACCGAAGCCGGGGACGAGCCGCCCTTGGAGCAGGAGGCCACCAAGGAGGGCGCCACGGAAGACCTGATGGAGGCCCCCAAGGCTCCCGCCGCCGCTGACCAGGAGGTGGAGCCCGAGGGGGAGGGCAAGGAGAGCCACACCCCCAAGCTGGAGGACCCCGTGGCGGCTGAAACCCCTTCCCAAGACGAAGAGGAAGGGGTCTCCGATGTGGAGAGCGAACGAAGCCAAGAACCGACCGACAAGTTGATGGACCTGAGCGACTTGGCTACCAAGCTGCTGGATGGCTGGAAAGAACTCAAAGTAAGTTAAAGTTAAAGTTAGTCTTTTGGGGCTTCAGGTTTTGTAAGATTATTATTATTATTTTTTGTTTAAAACGCCTGTGTGTTGGGTTGCGTTTGCATGTGCGAGTTTTCTTTCGAGAGGAGAAGGAAGGAATAACAGAATGTGGGGAAGGAAGTCATAGATGCTTGGAAGCTTAATGCTTGTCAAGATCACTGCACCTATTATTTCCTAGTTTGGCCCATTTAATTTTTTGTTTTTTTGCCGTGTGATCTGAAGCCCCATTTGGCTCAGCCATGGAAGGAACAGGAATGAGAAGTCAGGTCGCCTGTCGCACCACAGGTGGCGGGGCCTGCATAGTATAATTAATCCGTTAATAACAGATTAGTGAATTCATCGTTTAAATCTGAGGAAGCTGGACTTTCAGCAGGTTAATTTCCAGCAGAGTGGAAGCCCTTCTATTACAAACTGGATTTTTTTAAAATGCCAAAGCAGCTTATGAGAGCACTGAAAAAAGCGACTTGGGACCGTTTTTCATGCTAACCTCTGCGGCCTCCCGAGGGTTGCGTGATCAAAATTCAGAAAGTTGGCCACCGACTCATATTTATGACTGTTGCAGCATCCTGGGGTGTGTGCATGTGTGCGTGTGTGAGTCACGTGATCCCCTTTTGCAGCCTTCTGACAAGCAGGAAGCCAGATTCACTTAACGAATAGTAATAACCGCAGTGATTCATTTAGCAAGAAAGGTGGTAAAATGAGGCAAAGCTCATTTAACAACTGTCAGGCTTAGTAACAAAACGTTGGGCTCCATTATGATCGTAAGTCGAGGACTACCGGTAAGGTGAATTTTATCAGTCGTGTGATCAAATTCTTAATCCGAGGGATAGGGAGCACGGTTGTCCTGCAAAGCATTTGAATAGATGTTCGAAACCTGTTTTGCATTTTCAGGAATAGCAAATAGTTCAGAAAGGTTCGGCCCACCCAGAGGGTCGGTGGTGTTATTGTTCCTGAGTTGTTAGTAAATTAGCACCCAAAAAAACAAACAGACAAACAGAAATGGAGTGCTGGAAAGGCCAGCAAAGGGAAACCCCCCCCTGAAGAAGAAGAGAAAGGGGCGGTGAGATTAGATCCTGTCTTTCGATTTTTTACTTTTCCCAAGTTACAAATCTCCACAGCAGCCATTTTAAGGGGGACACTTCCACTCCCAGGATCCCTCAGCCAGCAATGACTTAAGAGGGGTGAACTTTAACCCCCAGAATTCCCCAGCCAGCATGATTTAAAAGGGGAGGACTCCCGACTCCCAGAATTCCCCAGGCAGTGCGCCTCAAGTTGAGTGGAAATATACTTACTGGCTTGGGAATTCTGGGAGTTGAAGTCCATCCACTAGGAGGTGGGATTCAGCCAGTTCTCACCCGTTCACCCGAACCATTAGTTAATTGCTTATGGCTGTGATGGCAAACCTATGGCACACATGGCAGAACTGGCATGCAGAGCCATCTATCCGGGCACACCAGCTGTCGCCTGTTGGTCTTTTGGCTTCCGGTGCGCTCATGCGTGCCAGCCAACTGGTCTTCACACGCATGTGCGTGCCAGAACAGGAAGACTAGGGGGTTGGCACTCATTGGTCTTCGCCATACACGCCAGGGAGCTGCTCTTCCGGTTCCCAGCACTGCCCCGTGCACACGTGCTCCCATTTGGGCTCTCTCTCTCTACCTCTCCCTTCAGTTAATACCCCTGGACAGGCAGCCAGGAACCACTTAACAGTTGCAGCTGGAATGCAGCCTTATGCTGAATCAAGTCAATAAACAACAGAAACGGACAGGATTAAGGCAGGGAAACCCATCCAGGGATGGGGGTTAACTACCCTCCAGGAAGAAAGAAAACGATTACGAATATTTTCATTATAAAGAATATTAAGTTAGCACTTCTGTCATCATCTGATACGCCCTGGAGTTCCCCAGGACCCTTTATAGCTGCTGCAACATTGGCTACTTTCTTGTTTCTTCCTGGGGGGTGGGGGTGGGAGGAGATACAGGAGGGGACAACGGTGCAGCTTGGTCACTCGGGCCGTGAATTTAATGCATGTTTGGTCCAGCCAGCTGTATTGCTTCTGCTGCGAAGCCCCCAGCCGGGAGCAGAGCCGAGATAGAAGGATAGAGTCCGGGAGGGTTAAGGGCTTCCAGTGAGCATACGCAGCTGCTCTTAGCCTCCCTCTCGACGGCTGCCTCTGCTTTGGGGTTGACTCTTTTTTTAAAAAAACAACAACAACAGAGGAATGGCTGTTTTTAAGTTTTCTGTGTTGTTTTAGTGGTCCTCTCCTTTTGGGGTGTGCCTCCCTCCCTCCCTCCCTCCCTCCCTCCCTCCCTGTTGAAAGCCTGTAGTCATGGAGCCCCCACAACGTCTGAGGACAAGCTATTTATTCCGTGGTTCCCCTTAAGGAATTTCTCCATAGTCCTAGGTTGCTTCTCTCTTTGGTCGGTTCCCATCCGTCGTTTCTTTTTGCGCCCTTTGGTGCTTTGGAGAATAGATTGACACCCTCATTTTTGTAGGAGCCCCTCAAATTTCCTGGCATTTAGAACAATTTATCAGTAGAACCATTTACCTCCCTATCTCCGCAATGCTCCAACAGTAGAAATTTTAAAGAAGAAATGGGACAACCGTTCGTCTGAAGTGGGGCAGGGTTTCCTGCCTAAGCAGGGGGTTGGACTAGAAGACCTCCAAGGTCCCTTCCAACCCAGTTTATCCTAGTCTGTTCTAAATAACGGAACAGAGACATTTCCTAACCTTGAGACCAATCAAGTTGGCCACGCCCACTGGCCACACCCAGTCACATGGCCACCCAGTCACACCCACCCAGTTATTTAGGCGGAGAAGTAGTTCTCAAAGCATTTGAGTGCTGCCACTGGACCCTTCTTAAAGGTTGAGAGATGCGGGGCTGGCTAGTAAGTGAAGCGGGGTGAGGGGGGTGTTGGTATAATTCATTCTTTTTCTTATTTCTAGTTGCATTTTTTTTTTTTTGCATATATATGTATATTATTTTGTGGGGGTGCGTGGGGTACGTCTACAATATCGGTTTTTCTGTATTCAGTGATTCCCTGTATCTATTATCCTGTCTGGATTGAAACTGAAGGTATTGTGAGTTTGGGACAGGTTGCTTTCTGACATTAAGTGCCTTAGGGAGAAAACCTGGCTGTTTAAAGTATAGCTTGTTGAACTGCAGAATCTTATGTTTGCAATCTGAAAGAAACTTCTAAAAGCAGTTTAGTGACGTTGAAGCTTGAGAATTAACCAAGTTTAATTTCTAAGTGAAGTCAAGGACAAATACATATATTTGCTAAGGTCATTTTTAGGTTTTTCGTTTCCTTTTCAGGATACCTCTGGCTCTCAGCTCAATCTTGGCCAGCTCTGGAATCATTCTCTATCCAAGGTTACTACTTCAGAAGTTAAAGCTAAACCACATTTACATTTTTGGGTGACCGCCTAGGCAGCATTCAGGAAGGTTTTTAAGGGGCTGGTTTTGGATATATGGATTAATGAAAATCTCCAATGCAGGATCTCCTTGCATTGCCAGCCATGTATCTGAAATCTTATACTCTCAGATTCCTACCTGTGGGAATATCTTATCTTCCCACACGTGGGTTATCTCAGGTCTCTCCTGTCCGTTGTCATGGCGTTTAAGAGTTAGCTGCTTCTGTCTGACTTTTCCAAGAATTTGATGTAAGTTCACTAAAGAGAAATCTAACCTGGAATTAAAGAGCAATTTCCCAACAGTGAGAAAAAAAATAATAATCAGTGGAATTAATCAGCCTCCCTCCGGAAATACGATATGAGGCCTTTTTTTGTTTCATTTTTTGTCAATTTGTTTGTGCGTTTGTGCATGCCTTCACAGCCCTCCACAACAGTCGTAGTTTCTCCTAGGGGGAAATGAATTGGCTGGTGGTATAAGGACTCCTGCTTTGGCCAGGGGGTTGGACTAGAAGACCTCCAAGGTCCCTTCCAGCCCCAAGATGGTCCTTTTGCAGCTTTCTTTCTAGCATAGTCAGTGGGGGGAGCTAGATTCACTTCACAGCCGCGTGACTCACTTAACCACGGCTTGAAGTGTTACAAAAATGGGGGCAAAACTCACTCTTCAGCTGTCTCGCTTAGCAGTGGAAATTTTGGGGCTCTCTTTTGATCAAGGACCACCTGTACTCTTAGGCAGCCTATTTTACATCTTTTTTTAAAACAACCTGACAAAAAGCTGTCCAAGGAAAAACCCAGTTGGGTGACTCCCACTAAGAGTAAGACGGGTAGCGGGTGGAATTATCTACAGAGCTTCTTCTCCATTACCATCCACCAGGTCACGGTTGTTCTCAAAAATGCGTTTCTTCCCAAAAGATAACTGGACTTTCTCGGTTTCTGTTTTCCTTTCTTTTATTCTTTCTTTTTCCTTCCTTCCTTCCTTCCTTCCTTCCTTCCTTCCTTCCTTCCTTCCTTCCTTCCTTCCTTCCTTCCTTCCTTCCTTCCTTCCTTCCTTCCTTTCTTTCTTTCTTTGTTTCTTTCTTTGTTTCTTTCTTTCTCTCTTTCTCTCTTTTTCTCTTTCTTTCTTTTTGCTTCTTATCCACGAACCGAAGAAAATATTTTCAAGGAGGAAAACAGAAAACAAAAACGGACCCCAGAAATTTCCAAGTTGCCTTTTGGAAAGAAAAGAACTTTCGGCGACTCAAGGGTTGAGCTCGAGGGCCTTGGAAGCAGAGGTCCTACCCTCCGTCCCTCCAAGCCTCCTCTTGTGGGCGGGTGGGGCTTCAAGGCCGCGTCCTCCCCCCTCCTCCCCCGACCTCCTCACCCTGAGCCCCTCGTAGTAATTGCAACCATTTCCATGCAGCTTCTCAGGGCAGCCAGGAGCTCCTTAACATCCCCAGCTGGCCCACAGCTCCCATTATCAACTCCGTCCTCCTGAAGAGTGGAAAAGCCTGTGGAAGAGAAAAAAATTCCCAGCGAGAGATGGTTGACAAGCTGCCTGACGCATGAGCGATAGGCTGAATTAAGACCGGAAAAATGAAAGCACAGAGGTGGCTAAACTCTTTGAGGCTGAAAAATTTGGGGGCGTCCAGCAACGACGCTTGGGGAAGCACCCCCTAATTCCTGGCGGGAGAGCCGGATCGTGTGAGCTATTTGTTTTATTTTACACACCACGTGTACTCCTTTGCACATGCCTACAGCCCTGGCTTGGCGCTTCGAGGGCTTCGCTGGAGGGAAGGCCTCGAACCCAAGCCAGGGCCCATCCGACACGGAATCCACCTTGCAAACCAGCACAACCACACACAGACCTGGGGGGGGCGGGGGGAAACCCCGTACGTTTTCAGCACGGGTTTTATGCACCCCTTTTCCTGCCAGTGATGGGAAAAGGTGCATGGGTCTCCCCGTGCTGAAAACAGACACCGTTGCACTAACAAACCATCATTGCCTTTGTTTCCGTGGATTTGCGCGAAGAGCCGGAACTGGGGATGTATGAGTGACAGGTAAGTCTTGCACAAAGACAGACAAAGTTAACCCTGTGGGAAAGTGTCCAACATCTATAAGGTGGGGTGAGTAATGGTTCCATTGCTGGTCGCCTCTCCAAATTGGCAAAAATGACAGTGGTGGCTTGCCTTGAACGTTATCCAGGTTAGAAATCCTTCATAGCCATCCCACCGTCCTGAAGCCCAAGAGCCAGTGGGTCCTCCATTAAAAAACTTGCTTACATTACCTATCAGTTAAATAAACCGTAGATTGATTGAGCGTCCATTAGTCATTATCTTCAGGCTAGTTTCATGCTACTTGCGTTGGGGTGTTTTTTTTTTGGCTGCGCCTTGTGAGTCAGTGGTGTGACTACCTGGACAGTTTTCTTGGTGGGGAGAGAGCGATTTGAGAAGGGGTCGGCTGTTGTCTGCCTCCGAGGGCTGAGATAAGTGACTGGGCCAAGATCATCACTAGTTGGTTGTGTGGGTAAGGCAGGACCAGAACTCCCAGTCACCTGGTTTCTAGGCAGGTGCCTTAAGCACCGCTTCTCAGTCTCAGCAGAGGTAACCTGCGTGCACTTCTCAGCCTGCCTGCTCTAAGACCTGTCCTTAGTAAGCATCCTATGTGGAATCTCCCATGTTGGAGGATACTTGTAAGACAGCTAAGTTTCTCTGTAGCGTGCAGATATAGGATGATAAGGATCTCAGTTCTTCTAGTGGAGAAAAAAATGCGCATTATTTTTTAATCTTCAAGGCGTACTAAACCTCTAAACTTTTAGCGTTTTCCCCAGAATCGGGAGGTTATATAGATACAGGTGGTCTTCGACTTAGAGAATATTGAGAATAGAATTTCTGTGGCTAAGCAAAGCGCTTGTTAAGGAAGTTGGGCCCGAGGTTACGTTCTCCTGCGCCACAGAGGTTAAGCAGTTATTAAGTGAATCACACAGTCGTTAAGCAAATCGAGTTTCGCCTCCCTCCCGCCCTTAATTTTGCCTGTCGGGAGGTGGCTGGGACGGTTGCAAAAGGGAACCCCGTGAGCCCAAGGATGCTTGAACCATTATAAATATACGCCGGTTGCCCAGCGACTGAATTTTGATCCTGTGATGGAGGGGTCGTAAGTGAGAGGACAAGGCCCGTTTCTTTGTGTGTGTCCCGCCATAACCTCACACGGTCACTAAATGAACGGTTCAGGATGATCTTTATTGTGAGGGTGCAGATAGTGTCGCCCCAGAAGAGAGGTTACGGGGGGGCGGGGGAGGAAGGAACCCTCATTACAGGTGCTCCTTGATGGCCTCAAGGTGTCCTCTTGACCAACAAGAAATACTCCAGGATGCCACAGAGGGGAGTTACAGGTAGTCCTCAACATACAACAGTTCATTTAGTGACTGAAGTTATAACAGTGCTGAACAAAGTTTTTCACACTTGCAACCATTGCTGTGCCAAGGGTTTGAATGTTGATCACAGGGACACTGCAACTGCCGTAAACTTGAGTCAGTTACGGCAGTTGCAGTGTCCCTGTGATCAATGTTCGAACCCTTGGCAACTGGTTTGTATTTACGACGGCTGTGGCGTCCCTGGGGGGAGGGTAATGTGGGAAGCTTCTGACAAGCCAACTCAGTGGGGAAACCGGATTCACTTAACAACCATGTGCCCATCTTCACAAATGCTGTGGTTCACTTAACAACTGTGGCAAGAATGTTTGTAGAACAGGTCAAAACTCACTTAAAAGATGTCTCGCTTAGCCACATAAATTTTGGGCTCTGTTGTGGCCATAAGCCGAGGACTGCCCGTATCCTTTCCTCTCCATTTTGGGCGGCTGAGCTGAGCTGATTCCTGCTTTCTGCTTCTCACTAAGCCTGTTGAAATTTAAACAAAATTATTTTTAAAGAAAAATTCAACATCTGACTTTATGCTACCAATCCAAGCAGTCCTTGACTTTTTACGACCAATTGCTTGGCTACCTGCCAAGACCTACCTGAGAGTTACCTACACCTCAGATCCAAAGTCCCAGTGGCCATTCCTCTTCGCCCTCCATGACTGTGGGACGGGCGCCACCAGTCCTGTGTTTATGGCGGTTTCCAGTGTGCCACTGTCATGTCACAACGTTTTAAGATGCTTTTGCAGAAAACTGACGTTTTATTTCCATTTTTTGGCAAAACCGGCCCCTAGTGAACAGGTGCTTCACTTAATAACCAATCTGCATGGGGCGGGGATTAGTTACACCCAAGATTTGAAGTTCCAACAGTCGCACCCACACGCACCCACATACACGTACCATGGTCACATAGTCGCACTTCAGATGCTTGATAACTGGGCTATTTGCAGTATCTCATGGCCATAGGACTGTCTTGTAACAGTTTTGTGGAAAACTGGGTGCATCATTTGATTTTTGACAAAACTGGCCCGAGAGCAAACCATTGGTTCACTTAACGACCATGGCAGGGGTCTCCAACCTTGTCAACTTTAAGACTTGTGGACTTCAATTCCCAGAATTTCCTCGGCCAGCTTTCCTTAAAAGATGTCTTTCTTTAGTGGCCATGGTCCAGGGGTCTCTAATGGTGGCCACTTTAAGACTTGTGGACTTCAACTCCCAGAATTCCTCAGCCGGTTTGCTGAGGAATTCTGGGAGTTGAAGTCCACAAGTCTTAAAGTGGCCACCATTGAGACCCCTGGACCATGGTGTACACTTAAACAGTTCTCACAAATGGATTCAGAAAATGGGGTTTCTTGCCAGTGACATGGAAGGGAGGGAGGATAGGATAGGATAGGATAGGATAGGATAGGATAGGATAGGATAGGATAGGATAGGATAGGATAGGATAGGAAAGAAGAAGGAAGGGAAGAAAAAGACAGACAGACTTTATAACCCTCATACCCTACCCTAACTCAAGAAGTACCCGTGGTCTGCAACCACACTACTGATCCACACCCTGCGTGTTTCTGTGCGCATCAGAGGGAAAGAGAAAAGGATGACAGCCAAGGGACAGTTTCGGCTCTTTTCGCATCCTTTTTTTTTTAATGCAAAGCAATTGCAAAAAAGTTGGGGAATTCATTTATTTTTGTCCTTTTTCCAAAATTGTTCTCATCCACCGTGGGAAGTTTGTTTGTTGGTTTTTTTTTTTTTTTTTCATTTGGCTGTGTGGCGAGATTTTTGTTCACAAAATCTTTCCTTGGAATCTCTTACATGTCTGATAGTTTGTTTTTTTACTTTTCACACTTAGTAAACTTGGTTAAAAACCTTTCCTTCCCGTCTCCGTGGAAGTGGGGAAAAAAAGTGTCAGTTGGCCCTTCAATGAGGACAGAAGGAATTGGTTATTTAGGCCTCACTGGGGTTCCTACTTTCATGCAACTAACCATAATCTCCACTGGATCTTGGGGAAATGATTCATATTAATTATAATATTTATATTTTCTGTTCTTGCTTGTAATAAGTTTTAAGCAGGACTAACAGATTTAAGTACTACTGGTAGTCTTCAAAGTACAGCCACAGTTGAGCCCAAAACTTCCATTGCTAAGCAAGACCACGTTTAAGTGAATTTTGCACCGCTTTACCACCCTTTTTTTTTTTGCTACGGTTGTTAAGTGAATCACTTCAGTTGTTCATTTAGTCACGAGGTTATTAAGTGAATCCGGCTTCCCCGTTGACTTTTGCTTGTCAGAAGGTCGCAAAAGGGGAATGCATGACCCTGGGACACTGCGACCGCCATAAATGTGAGTCAGTTGCCCAGCGTCTGAATTGGATCAGTTGACTCCAGGGATGCTGCATTGGTCATAAGTGTGAAGAAGAGTCCCAAGTCCCTTTTGTTAAGGACTGTTCCAGCTTCGGTCACTAAGCGAATGGTTTAAAATCGAGGACCACCTGCATTTGAAAGCAGCATTGCACTAGGTATGTTAAGGAAGATAACGCTGAGATGGAAGCATTAATGGTTTTGTTTAATAACACACAGTATGTATTTATTTAGAAAATATCCATAGCCACTCAACTCGCTCCATAGCCTTGCAGAAATAATATTTCAATAAATCCCCGACAGCAACTCAGTAAGCTGCATATCTCCCTGGGGTCTCCAGGCCACGTCTCCTGTAACACCTCCTGTCTCCCTGCTGTAGATGGGACTGCCCCAAAGGTGCTTTCTCAGGAGGCACCAGGACTTTTCTTGGTGTTTCTATTTCCTTTGAAGGCGTTTCGTTTCTCATCCAAGTACCTGGTTCAGCTGGAGAACAGAGCTGAAGAAGCTTCTTGGGTGAGAAGTGAAACACCCTCAAAGAAAAGTCCAGTTGCCTGCTGAAAAGGCACCTTCGGGACAACTGTGACCCGGAGGACTGAGAATACCCGTAGACTTTTATTGATGTGGCTAGGAAAATAGGGTCCTTCAAATAATGAGAAGGAGCCATCACGGAGAAGGCCCTCCTTAGGAGGCAGGACTCTCAAGTAGGGTGATGTTCCTTCTCTCGTACCTGGGGCCTAATTCACGACTTCCTGGCTTAATTCGAATCATGGTTTTCTGGTCCATGTCAGCTCATAAACGTACCCTTTGCCTGCACGTAGGTGGTAGGACTTCCTTGTCCTTCAAGCGGTAAGGCATAATCTATTGTGGGTGAGGACAGAGGTGCTTCACGGTTGATGAAAGAGGAACTACGAAGAATCAGAAACAAGCTTAGATTTTGAAATTGGTGGGGGTGATTTTCACTTTGGCAAGGATGGCATGTAGAAGAATCTCATTCTTTGTGATTCGGTATCATCGTTTACTCTTATTGATTTTTGTTATTTTTCCCATATTTTTTTTGTTTATATTGCATTGTATGATAGTATTATGACATGATATTGTATTATTTACATTATGTTATAATACATTATTATATTACATTACAATACTGCGTTATATTTCATATTTCATATACCATATACCATATATATATATATATATATATGTATATGTATATGTATATGTATATGTATATATCAATAATACTAGGTTGCTTAAAGGTACAGCTGATCCTTAACCTTTTGTGTTTCTAATTGCAGGAGGTCTACCGGATCCCAAAGAAGAGCCAAGTGGAAAAGGAGAGCAGCGGTAAGTATGCAAAGGTGTCACTCTTTGGAGCTTTCTAGACCAACGTTTCTTAACCTGAGCAGCTTTAAGATGGATGCAGCCAAGATGGCGAAATGCTAAATTATAAGCCCACAGCCAGGTCTGGAAGACAGATTGTCTACCATTGTGAAAGAGGAGGAGAACGGGCCTCTGACTGACTGACTGGTATGAACTGATGGAAGGATAGGTGGAGGGATGGAGATAAGTAGATATGGATGGATGGATGGATGGATGGATGGATAGACAGACAGACAGACAGACAGACAGAAAGATAGATAGATAGATAGATAGATAGATAGATAGATAGATAGATAGATAGATAGATAGATAGATAGATAGATAGATAGATAGATAGATAGATAGAGAGAATGAGAGAGAAGGAGGTGTGGGGAGAGAAATTGTATTTCTAAACACTAACCTGCTGTTTATTAGTATTCTGAACCATTCAGTTAAGAAAAAGAATGTGGTTTTATGAGATGTTTTATGTATTTACTTATTTCATTTTTATCTTGCCACTCATCTCATCGAAAGGCAGCTTTGCAGGTTGGCTGTCTTGATTAATTTTCTTTCTTTTTTTTTTTCCCCCACCTCGTCTCCCAATGCTGGTTAGATCTGGCCTCGTAGTTAAACAAAATGTCCCCCCTGTAAACCACCTTTCTCCGTCCTGTTACCAGATCATGGGAGAGAGATGATGGGCCGAGAGCCCCCGACTGCTCTCAAAAATCAGAACAGAGAGCGGGAGCTGGAAAGGCAGAACAAAGAGAAAAAAAAACGGAGGGAGTCCTTGTCGCCCCCGTCGGCCTACGAACGAGGCACCAAGCGACCGGATGACCGGCAAGTTGGGAAGGGTTCAACCTACTTTTCCGTTAACACTTTCAGGTAGTCCTCAACTTACAATCATTCGTTCAGCGGCAGAAATTGTGATGGCGCTGAACAAAGGGACTTGGCAGCCAGTGCTCAAAGTTACGACCATTTATTTAATAGGAGGGCCAACACAGTGATCCTGGTCGCCTTGCTTAATGACTGCAATGGCCAGCCACGTTGGAGACATTAAGCTAGGTACACATGCAACAGCCTCCATTACAGTCATAACTTGAGGACTACCTGCATATAAAACAGGTTGAAAGGGTTTTTTAAACTCATTTTAAAAACCTTTTTAGGTTGCCCATGCTTCAAAACAGCCGTTCCTAAGACGATATATAAAGCAATCCTTGTAAAGATTTTTTTTTTTAATACTAAAAACACGGCGTGTGCTGGGAAGAATCAAATTTAAAAAATGCCTAAAATTCTATTTAATCACTTGCAAAGACGGTGTGGGTTTTGTGTTAATGATAGCCTCCCCGGACACGAGGCCTGCCAGAAGTCGATGGGGGAATGGCTTCACAAAGCAACTTTGCCAAGATACCTAAAATAAAGTTAGTCCTCGACTTACGACCACAATTCAGCCCAAAATTTCTGTTCCTGGGTGAGACTTTTATTAAGTGAGTTTTGCCCCATTTTACAACCTTTCTCGCCATAGTTGTTAACTGAATGACTGTGGTTGTTAAGTTAGCAACATGGTTGTTAAGCAAATCGGGCTACCCCGTTGAAAAATACCGGGAGGCTCCAAAGGTCAGTTGCCAAGCACCAAAACTTTGATCACAGGACCACAGAGATGCGGCAGTGGCCTAAGGGCGGAAAAACAATCATAAGACGCTTTTTTCAATGCCATTGTAACTTTGAACAGTCACTAAATGGACTGTCCCAAGTCGAGGACTACCTGCGTTATGGTGCCTCGGAGTCCAACCTGCTTGAATTTTTTAACAAGACAGTTTGGTCTTGTGGATAGGCTGCTGGCTGGGCGCCAGGGAGTTCTAGTCCCACTCGATCCGCGCGCACGCGGCCCTCTTCCGCTGGGATTTTCAGCCCTGTTTCCCTCCCTCCCTCCCTCTCTCTCTCTCTCTCTCCCCGCAGCTACGACACGCTGGCCACGGGTTCGAAGAAGAAGGTCCGCCTGAAGGACCGCAGCAAGCTGTCCACCGAGGAACGGCGGAAGCTCTTTGAGCAGGAGGTCGCCCAGCGCGAGGCACAGAAGCAGCAGCAGCAGCAGCTGCAGAGCCTGGGCATGGCGTCCCCGCTGCCCTACGACTCCCTGGGCTACGGGGCCTCCCACCCCCCGTTCATGGGTTACCCCCCAGGCTACCCCATGCAGGCCTACGTGGACCCCAGCAACCCCAACGCTGGCAAGGTGCTCCTTCCCACCCCCAGCATGGAGCCCATGTGCTCGCCGGCCTCCTACGAGCCCTCGCAGACTCTGGTGGGCCACGCCATGGAGCCCGGCCTGGCCACCTCACAGCCTGTGCCGGTGGTCCAGCATGTAGCAGCCCCCCTGGAGGTGTCCACGCCCCAGTACGTGGCCCCGAGTGACCCCATGGTCCACCAGGAGCCCGGCGTGGCTGTCTTGCCCGTGGCAGCGCCTGGTCCGGTCCAGGGACAAAGCTACGGCGTCTGGGACTCCAGCCAGACAACCGTGGCAGTGCAGCCCCCCTACTCGCCGGCTCAGTCTCAGCCCACCATCTATTACCAAGGACAGGCCTGCCCAACGGTCTACGGAGTCACCTCGCCTTACTCTCAGGCCACGCAGCCCATCGTGCAGGTAATCTCGCCCAGGTGAAGTTGCGGCAGAATTGGACGCGGTCTTCCGCCAGGTGGTGGGGGGAAGACGCTCAGAATGGGCGGGGGGCAAAGCTCGTTGAGACCACCTCTCCATTGTCCTCAACTTACGACCACAACTAGGGCCAGAATTCCCATTGCTAACCCGGGGGTGTTCAGACAGTTGTGCCCTATTTTATATCCTTTTTTTGCCACTGCCATTAAGTGAGACACGTGGTCGTGAAGCAAGTCCACCTTACCCCATTGACTGCTTGCCAGGCGGTCGCAAAAGGGGATCACGTGACCCTGGGACACTGCGACCGTCATAAATATGAGTCAGTTGCCAAACATCCGAATTTTGATCACGTGGCCCTGGAGATGCTGCAACGGCCGTAAGTGTGAAAAACGGTCATAAGTCGCTTTTTTCAGTGCCGTTGTAGCTCTGAACAAGTCACTAAACGATCTTTTGTAAATTGAGGACAATACGAATGCAGACTAATCCTCGGAAATGGCTCTTCCGTTTTGTTGTAGAGTTACGCCCAGCCAAGTCTTCAGTACATCCAAGGACAACAGATTTACACCACTCACCCTCCGAGCGTGGTGGTGCAACCCACAACGGCCGTCGCCACTATCGTCACCACCGGACAGCCCCGCCGATCCAACAGGTAGAGAGGCGGAGGGAGCTTGTTCCTTTCATGTCGTGGTGGTGCCATCATACTTGTGAAATGGTTTTGCAGGAGCCCATCTGAATAAAAAGGACTCTTTGGTCCTCGTTTAACAACGGTAACAACGGGTCTGGAAATTGCGTCATTCCTAAGTTGAAAAACCACGTGAGCTCCCCACCTATCGGGAGGACGCTTTCATCAGTCTCGGGGGGCTGTTGTTAAGCGAGGACTTTGTGGGCTATTAAATGAGGACCTCACGTGACAGGAAATTCCGATTCCCTGCTGGCTTCCCCATTGACCTCGCCTAATGGAAACCAGCAGGAAAAGTCACGAGTGACCCCGGAGATGCTGGGATGGCTGGAAGTATGAGGTCGGGTCGTTAAGTAGCATGGTTCAGCACTGTCGTTAAGTCCAAATGGGCGCCGAATGAGTAGTTGTTAGAGGAGAGTCCTTTTACAGCGATATTTCTGAACTTGATTGCTTGGAAGATTCGTGCATGGTTTGGCTGTGGAATTCTGGGAATTGAAGTCCACCTTATCTTCAAGGGGCCAAGCTTGAAAACACTCCCCTTAATAGTGCGTGTTTCGCATTACACTTCCCATCAGGGCAAATATTCCTAAAAAGAATCCTGTCCTTTTCCAAGGTGGGTCAAAGGAGGAGCCAGATTGTTGGGGGCAAGAGGCTGACTCTGTAAAACCGCTCAGAGAGGGCTGTAAAAGCACCGTGCAAAGCGGCATACAAGTCTTCATTGATGCTGCTATAAAAGCAGGCTACAAATATTGGAAGTTTTTGAAGAGGATTGCTTTGCAGATCCGATCTCTCTTCTTTTCTCACCTCTCTTCCCTCCTCCTCCTCCTCCTCCTCCTTTTCAGCCAGAACTGGTGGTGGCCAACAACCTACTGGACCTGCCTCCTCCGTCTCCTCCCAAGCCCAAAACCATCGTCCTGCCCCCCAACTGGAAAACGGCCCGTGATCCGGAGGGCAAGATCTACTACTACCACGTGGTCACCAGGTAAGGCCGGCCTCCGCTCAGGAAAGAAAGAAGGCCTGTGGACATTCGCCACGTGGCAGGGCCTGTTCCTGGAAACCCCAACCGGCACCAGCGGTCTGGGGGGCGTTTTTTTTTGGGGGGGAGGGGAATCCAGGACTGACACCCCCGCTTTGTGCAGGCAAACCCAATGGGACCCTCCCAACTGGGACAGCCCAGAAGATGATGCCGGCCTGGAGCACGAAGCCGAAATGGACCTTGGCACACCGACGTACGACGAAAACCCCATGAAAGTGAGTTGGAGGGAAGCTCCCCCTGACGGGCATAGCGCGGGGTCTCTAACCCAAGCCGTTCCCCAGTTACGGCCCGGATGGCTTAGCGGCCGCTCGAATGCGTAACGGGCCCGAAATAGGGGACGCCTGACCCAGATTCGAAGTTAGCCCTTGACCAGAAATGGAGAAGCTGCAGGTGTTGGCAAGGTTTTTATTTATTAAAAAAAAAACCATAATGAAAGCAAATTAATGCATTGTTTTAATTTAATAAAATAGTTATTTTTTTAAAAAATAAAAATAAGCAGGAAATAAGTCAGCTGGCAAACTACAGATAGTACTCAGATTTACGAAGGATTCCCCCCCTCCAAAAGAGAATTTCCAATTCTGAAGTCCTCCCCACCCACCCACCAGTGTTCTGCCATCGTGGAACCTGATTTTTGTGACATTTTTCTCTCCCCCCACCCCACCCCCGAAGGATTTGCATCCTTCCTGAGCAAAATTGGATTGCTGTTTGGTTGACCTGTTTTATATGACCATCGGGGGACCTGTGGCTATAATGGGGAGGCTCCATTATGGTCGTAAGTTGAGGACTACCCTCTAATGGTAGACTCTCTGTGCATTCCATAGCTAATTATTCGGGTAATATAACTACTTGAGTTATAGGCAGGTTAATTAGCCCGGTCATAAGCTCAAGGAGAGATTCCCAGTTGTTGCCATTATAAGTCAAGACGTTGCAATGGGTTTTTACGACGGTTGTTGAGCAAATGAGGCGGCTGTTCAGCGAAGCACTGCCATTGCTAAGCAGACTGCGTTTGTTAAGCGAAACTGGTTTTCCCAACGGGCTTTTTCCTTTTGCCGGAAACCAGAAGTAAACAGTGGCAAAAAAAAGGGAAAAATCGCGAATCACGGTTCGTGTGACTGCAGGTCCACCCCAAACTGCCCGTCAGAGTCAGCCCCCAAAACACAGCCATTGTAAGGTGTCTGTGCGTGGGTTGAAAAATGAGTCGCACAAAGGCCTTGGGGGGGTATTGTCATAACTTCATATGGCTGTTAAGCAGGCCCATCATAACCTGAGGACTCTCAGTAATCTCGTAGAAAAAAGATATAATCCCCGAACTCCTCAGATAAATCCTGAAAGATGCTCTCCATGCCAGGGGTCTCCAACTTGGGCAGTTTTAATTCTGGTGGGCTTCAACTCCCAGAATCCCCCAGCCCAGCAAGGTTTGGCGGGGGAATTCTGGAGGGTTGAAGTTCACCGGTCTTGAAGATGTCATGGCTGGACAGCCGCTGCTTGCCATTAAACTTCAGCCATGGGATCAGAACGTTCTTTCTTCCCATCATCAGCACTGATGATGTTACCCGGCTGGATCACGAGACGTCTCCGCTCGGAGAGTAACCAGGATCCAGCTGCCAAAATAACGTTCTGTGGCTCTAAATTTCCCCCTAGGTTTTGTCACAGAATCCTCCCCTGCCTTGCTTCCAGTCACACTTGCTCTGAAGTTGTTGTTGTTGTTGTTGCCAGAGGCAGGGGAGAAAACGGAAAATGCAAACAAGAGAATAAGCAGTGAAGTAACTCTTGACAGGGGAGCAAAAAAGGGTTAAAGGAACAAATCCCGGAGCAAACGATTATAAATTTCTGGCTTCTCATTGGGGGAAGAAACCCTTTCCTTACTTGCAAAATGCAAGGTTTTTTTTCCTGTAATAATTCTGTTTGTGTCGGCCTTTTTCCAGTCTTCCAAAAAGCCCAAAACTGCTGAAGCAGACACTTCCAGTGAACTGGCCAAGAAGAGCAAAGAGGTCTTCCGGAAAGAGGCGAGTTTGCTTTCAGTTTCAATATTTCGTTTTGTTTTGTTTTGGTTTTGATTTTACTTATGTCCCGCCTTTAGTATTTTTATCAATAACTGAAGGTGGCCAGAAGAGGACCTAAAGCACCTCCCTCCCTCCTCCTACATTTTCCCCACAACAACAACCCTGTGGGGTGGGCTGGGCTAAAAGTAACCCAGTCAGCTGTCCCTCCTAAGGCGGGACTAGAACTCCTTGTCTCCTGGTGATCGGCCCAAAGTCCAGCTGCCTTTCATGCCTAAGGCGGGACTAGAACTCCCTGTCTCCTGGGATTGGCCCAAAGTCACCCAGCTGCCTTTCATGCCTAAGGCGGGACTAGAACTCCCGACTCCTGGTGATTGGCCCAAAGTCACCCAGCTGTCTTTCATGCCTGAGGCGGGACTAGAACTCCTTGTCTCCTGGGGATTGGCCCAAAGTCACCCAGCTGCCTTTCATGCCTGAGGCGGGACTAGAACTCCCTGTCTCCTGGGGATTGGCCCAAAGTCACCCAGATGTCTTTCATGCCTAAGGCGGGACTAGAACTCATTGTCTCCTGGGGATTGGCCCAAAGTCACCCAGCTGCCTTTCATGCCTAAGGCGGGGCTAGAACTCCTTGTCTCCTGGGGATTGGCCCAAAGTCACCCAGCTGCCTTTCATGCCTGAGGCGGGACTAGAACTCCCTGTCTCCTGGGGATTGGCCCAAAGTCACCCAGCTGTCTTTCATGCCTGAGGCGGGACTAGAACTCCTTGTCTCCTGGGGATTGGCCCAAAGTCACCCAGCTGCCTTTCATGCCTGAGGCGGGACTAGAACTCCCTGTCTCCTGGGATTGGCCCAAAGTCACCCAGCTGTCTTTCATGCCTGAGGCGGGACTAGAACTCATTGTCTCCTGGGGATTGGCCCAAAGTCACCCAGCTGTCTTTCATGCCTGAGGCGGGACTAGAACTCCTTGTCTCCTGGGGATTGGCCCAAAGTCACCCAGCTGCCTTTCATGCCTAAGGCGGGACTAGAACTCATTGTCTCCTGGGGATTGGCCCAAAGTCACCCAGCTGTCTTTCATGCCTGAGGCGGGACTAGAACTCCTTGTCTCCTGGGGATTGGCCCAAAGTCACCCAGCTGCCTTCATGCCTGAGGCGGGACTAGAACTCCCTGTCTCCTGGGGATTGGCCCAAAGTCACCCAGCTGTCTTTCATGCCTGAGGCGGGACTAGAACTCCTTGTCTCCTGGGGATTGGCCCAAAGTCACCCAGCTGCCTTTCATGCCTGAGGCGGGACTAGAACTCCCTGTCTCCTGGGATTGGCCCAAAGTCACCCAGCTGCCTTTCATGCCTAAGGCGGGACTAGAACTCATTGTCTCCTGGGGATTGGCCCAAAGTCACCCAGCTGTCTTTCATGCCTGAGGCGGGACTAGAACTCCTTGTCTCCTGGGATTGGCCCAAAGTCACCCAGCTGCCTTTCATGCCTGAGGCGGGACTAGAACTCCCTGTCTCCTGGGGATTGGCCCAAAGTCACCCAGCTGTCTTTCATGCCTGAGGCGGGACTAGAACTCCTTGTCTCCTGGGGATTGGCCCAAAGTCACCCAGCTGTCTTTCATGCCTGAGGCGGGACTAGAACTCCTTGTCTCCTGGGGATTGGCCCAAAGTCACCCAGCTGTCTTTCATGCCTGAGGCGGGACTAGAACTCCTTGTCTCCTGGGATTGGCCCAAAGTCACCCAGCTGTCTTTCATGCCTGAGGCGGGACTAGAACTCCTTGTCTCCTGGGGATTGGCCCAAAGTCACCCAGCTGTCTTTCATGCCTGAGGCGGGACTAGAACTCCTTGTCTCCTGGGGATTGGCCCAAAGTCACCCAGCTGCCTTTCATGCCTAAGGCGGGGCTAGAACTCCCCGTCTCCTGGGGATTGGCCCAAAGTCACCCAACCGCTTCCAGGCTTAAAGGGGGGGCTAGAACTATGACCAACTGAACAAGTGCAGTGATTCGCTTTACAACTCTAGCAAGCAAGGCGGTAAAAGGGGACAAAACTCACTTCACAAATGTTTCCACTTAGCAACATAAACTTTGGTCCCCTTAGTGGTCCTAACTCGAGGACTGCCTGTGTATTTTCCAACCGGCAGGGTCTCATAATGGCTTTTCTTTGTGTCCCCCCACTCCCCCCAGATGTCCCAGTTTATCGTGCAATGCCTGAACCCCTATCGCAAACCTGACTGCAAAGTGGGGCGCATCACCACAACAGAAGACTTCAAGCACCTGGCACGCAAGGTGAGCAGCCCCCTCCCCTCGGGACCCTCCAAGGCAAGCAGGCCTCATGGTCCCTGCCAGGTGATACCTTGGAGGAGGGAGTCAGACTCCCAGGCCCAGGTTTTCTCTCTCTCTCTCTCTCTCTCTTTTCTTCCTTTCTTTTTTTATTTCCTTCCTTCCTTCCTTTTTTCTCTCTCTCTCTCTCTCTCGTTCTTTCCTTCCTCTCTTTCTTTTTTCTTTTTTTTTCTTCCTTACTTCCTTTTTCTTATTGCTTTATTTCCTTCCTTTGTTCCTTCTTTCTTTCCTTTCCTTTTTCCTTTCTTAATTTTTCTTTTTTGTTTTCCTTCTTAACTTTTTCCCTCTCCCTTTTTTCTCCCTTCCTTCTTCTTTTCCTCTTTCTTCTATTCCTCCTCCTCTTCCTTCCGCGATTTATAGAACCCTGAGGTTGTGATGAGCCATCCAAGCGGAAGCTTAGAGATGCACCTCAGTGGCCAGCCTGCCAGGAAGATGCACCTGCCCCGCTACATTCATGTGGAGCGGGGTTCAAATTCTGCCTCAGGAGGACTAGGACAGTCTCTCGGGTGAAATAAACCCAAGGCTGAGGAAGGAAGGAAAAGGAGAAGGAGAGGAAGGAAGGACTTCCTCTTCCTCTCCTCAACCCCCACCCACCCACCTCCCCTTTTAGCACTGATGATGTTACCTAGCTGGGTCATGAAATGTGAGCACCCAGGACCCCAGAGTTGAGCCACAAATATAATATTCTGTGGGTCTCTCCTCCTCCCAGCTCACCCATGGCGTGATGAACAAGGAGCTGAAATACTGCAAGACGCCGGAAGACCTGGAATGCAACGAGAACGTCAAGCACAAAACGAAGGAATACATCAAGAAATACATGCAGAAATTCGGCACCGTGTACAAACCCAAAGAAGACACCGACATGGAGTAGGAGGGTGTATATATATATATTGACCCTCTGCTTTTCCTGGGCAGAGTTCACACTGTTACGGAATACACAAAACACACACACACACACGTTTCGGCCGACACAAACGTCTCCTTTCCAAGCTGGATCCGGAGACGAGAGTAGCAGCAGAAAGTGGGGCGTTCAAATGGTTTGCACGCCCCGGCTCACAAGCACCTCACTTTGCAAGAGCCCCCCAAAACTGACCACGGGGCGGTGCTTCCCTTGCGCAACGCAACGCGCGAGTCCACTCCCCCTTTCCCCACGGAGACCTGTATAATATTCTTATGTGAATATATTGAATTTATTTTTTGTCCTTTCTTTTGTTCGGCCCGGCCTCTTTTTTGCATCCCAACACCTGTTGATATCATGGGAACACTTTGTAAGAATAGTTTTGTTAAAAAACAAAAAGGAAAAAAAAAAAGAGGAGGGATTGTTTATTATTATTATTTTTCTTCTTCTTCTTCTTCTTCCACTTTTTTTCCCCTCTTTTTCCGGTGTTTTGTTTTTCCCCACATTGTTCTCTGCAGAGGTTTCACCTGTTATCATGTAAATATTTGCAAAGAGGCCGGCTCAAGGTTTGGAGCAGGCCGTGCTGCCTGTTGATAAGACTGATTTACTGCTTTCAAATCATTTTACTTTCTCCAATTTTTACGGAAGTTTCTATGTAAAATGAAAAAAAAAAATTAAAAAATTAAAAGAAAATGGTAATAAAGGAATGTGGGAAAAATGGATTTATTTATTTATTTTTTCGCCCTTGCGGGGAGTCAAGGTAAAGTTTTACAGACGAAACAGAAAAAGTAAATAAGTCAGAACAGAAGTAGGGAAAGAAAAGGTTCTACAACAGGCAGTCCTCGACTTGTGACCGGTTGCCTAAAGTTGTGATGGATTACCCGGAGGGCACCTATCCCCTGGATTCGAGGGTAGCACGAATTGGGCACTCAGCAACACAGCCCTGTTTTACGACGAGGGTTTTCAGGCCGGCCTGCCTGCGGTGCCCAGAGTGGCCTGCAGGTAGCAGAGCTGCCTTGCCTCGAATGAGGCCCTGGCCAAGGGGGGGCCTCTGGCGGAGCGAGGGGTTCCCCCCCCCGGCGCCCTCCAGGTTGTCCTTCCCAGGGTTCCCCGCTTGCACCCCACCCGCTCCGAAGGGGGACCTCGGGGGCGGCCTTGGTTTCCTCAGAGGAGGTTGGCCCGCAGGCCGAAGGAGGACACAGAGACCCCTTGGGACCCCCTTGGACCAGAGCCCACCCTTTCCCGCCCCTTGGAAGGGGGAGGCCCCCCGGGCAGAGTCCCTCTGGAACTTCAATTCCCAGAATTCCCCAGCCAGTCAGGGCGGATGGGAAATTCGGAGAGCTGATCGGTCAAGGGGCCCAGGGGATCCCTTCGCTCGTGGGGGGTGGGGGTGGGCGTGCCCCCATTGCTTCAGAAAACTTCCGGGTGCTCCACGGGCTCCTGCTCCTCCGGTGCCTCCTTTCGCCCAAGTGGCCTCCCACCTTCCCCTGCCTCCTTTCTAGCCCTGATGACGTTAATCAGCTGGGTCGTTAAACGTCTGCAAACAGCCAAGCACAGAGCACCAAGCAGCAGAGTCCTGTCTTCTTTGTTCTTCCTCTTCCTCCTCCTTTCTTCTTTTTCATCTTCCTTGTTCTTCCTCTTCCTCCTCCTCCTCTGCAACCCCCCTCCCCGCTAGCACCGATGGATGTTCCCTGGTTGTGTCTTGGACATATGCCAGGAAACCGCCAAGCTCAGAGAGCACCAAGGAGCCCACCACGTTTTTTTTCCTCCTCCTCCTCCTCCTCCTCCTCTCTCCTATCTCCTATCTCCTCCCCAGCCGGCTCTCAGCAAGACCAGATGCTTCTCCTCTTTGATGCTCAAGGCCACTGGGCTTTCTCAGCAGCTGGCGCCCCTGGAAGGAGACGTGTGCACCATTGCACCATTGCCAGCCCTGGCAGCTGCGCGATCAGGGCTTCCCCTCGAGATTTTCAGGGAGGCGCTATCTCGTCCCAACCGGGGCTTGTTCTTCGGCAGGACCCGGGCGGCGTTTTCACCGGGCAATTAAAAGCCCACGAGGGAGGAGGCCACCGTTGGCATCCAAATATTCCTTTCTCGGGTACCGCAGGATGCCTCCCTCGCAGCCCCATTGGCACCGTGCCCGTCCTTGGGGTAACTTGGGGGCCCCTGCACCCCCAGCCTCCCACAAGAAATCCTGCTAGCGCCCTGTTGCAAACCTTAAAAAAGAAAAAAATACAGCTAAGTAGGTAGGAACCAGAATTTCCATCGCTAAGCAAGCGGGGTTCGGTCAGCCCTGCCTGATTTTATGACCTATACTTTTGGCGTGGCTGTTAAGCGAATCTCCCTTCTTTGCTTGTCCGAAGCCAGCTGGGATAGTTGCAAGAGGGAGGAAAGGAAGGAAGGAAGGAAGGAAGGAAGGAAGGAAGGAAGGAAGGAAGGAAGGAAGGAAGGAAGAAGCGGGAGAGAAGAGAGGAAAGAAGGGATTGTGGGACTGAGGGAGGGAGGGAAGACCCCCCCAAAAAAAGGAGGGAAGGAGGTATCAGGATGAACGAAGAAAGGGAGGAGAGGGAAGGAGGGAAAGATAAAGGAACATCTGTGGAACATCTGGAAAATATTGGCAAGCCTCCCGGAGAGTTCAGCTTTAGCAGTTTTAATTTTTTAACAGCCCGCCAAAGTTCCCCCACCCCGTTGGTATCTGGCTCACCCCGAGATTCTTCCCAGCTCTCCTGCCTCCCCAGAAAGCAGATCGCGCCCAACTGCAGCCACAAATTCCTGCAACTGTCTCTGTAAGCAGGGCGGAAGCTTCCACTGCCTGTTCCTGGGCTCCATCTTTGACTTTTTGACCTCTATGTGTAGTTCCGGCAGTTCCATCAGCTCAGATTTGGAGATATCCCAGGAAAAAGGTATTTCTTCTACCTGGCTTGTTCAACCGGAAGAGCTTAAAGTTGATGTCAACCTTGCCATGTTATCTAATTCTTAGGTAGTCCTCAATTTATGAACACAACGGAGCCCGAAATTTCTCTGGCAATCAGAAGTTTGCTTCCTTTCTTCCCTTCCCTTCACACCTCCTTCTCTCTCTCATACTTTCTTCCCTTCCCCTCACACCTCCTTCTCTCTCTCATACTTTCTTCCCTTCCCCTCACACCTCCTTCTCTCTCTCATACTTTCTTCCCTTCCCCTCACACCTCCTTCTCTCTCTCATACTTTCTTCCCTTCCTTCACACCTCCTTCTCTCTCTCATACTTTCTTCCCTTCCCCTCACACCTCCTTCTCTCTCTCATACTTTCTTCCCTTCCCCTCACACCTCCTTCTCTCTCTCATACTTTCTTCCCTTCCCTTCACACCTCCTTCTCTCTCTCATACTTTCTTCCCTTTTTTCCCCCTCCCTCGATCTTTCCTTCCTTCCTTCTCTTTTTCTTTCCTCCCTTTGACCATCCTTCCTTTTTTCTCCCCCTCTCCCTATTTTTTTCCATTCCTCCTCTTTTTCCCCTCCCTTTTCTTCCATCCCCCCTTCTCTTTCCTACCCTGTCTTTCCTTCCTTCCATTCTTCGCTCTCCTCCCTTGGTGTGCATTCATTTTGCTAAGGCCACACACTTCTGTAACCGCCGGGAAACACCCTCCCGCACACACACCCCCGCCTCCCTCCGGACTGACCACCTGGGAACTGACCTTGCCACAGAGACCCAGACTGACCCTAGGCTGCTGGACGTGTGACTTTCCTGGCGGTCAGTCCAAGGTTGCTGTTCCAATCCTCCCTGGGGAGATTGTGGCACTTCCTGGGGAGATTCTGGATTTTTTTGGGGGGTGGGGGGAGAATCCTTTCAGACGGGCGGCGTGATTTATTTGGGGGACACCAAAACCTGCCTTCAAATCCCCAAGACCCCTCTCTCCCCCCCGGATATATTCCTTTTTCCTTCTCTCTGGAAACCTGGGGGCGTATTTATTGTCTTCTACCTCTTGTAGAGTCAACCAAAAACTTTATTTAAACAGTAAAATTGTGGAAACAACAATAGTTTGTATATTTACAATCCTCTTTCAAGAGGGACACCAGCAAAAGGTTTATTTACAGAAGGGAAGTTAATTTTATTAACCCCCCCCAAAAAAATGATCACCGTCCTTCTTCTCAGCAGGACGGTCCTCGGTTTATGACCTGGTCATTAAACAACCATTCAAAGTTACTACAGAATCATTTATAAGTCACCGCTCCGTTCAAGTAGTCCTTGACTTACAGCCTTTTCTTTAGTGACCGTTTGAACTTACCACGGGCACTGAAAGGTGTGGCTTATGACCTTTTTCACACTTTACGACGGTTGCAGCATGCACACACAAACGCACCCGTGGTCACGTGATCAAAAATTCAGACGCTTGGCAACTGACTCATATTTATGACGGTCGTAGTGCCCCAGGGTCACGCGATTCCCCTTTTGCGACCTTCTCACGAGCAAAGTCTTAATTGGGGAAGCCAGACTCATTTAATGACCATGTGACTAACTTAACAATTGTGGCACAAGGAAAATCGTAATATTGGGTAAAACTCGCTTAACAACCGTCTTAGCAATGAAAATGTTGGGCTCAATTGTGGTCGTAAGTCAAGGACTGCCTGTATTTTACTTATTGGCTTTGTGTGCTCATTTTGAGGAAACTATATACGGCTGTCCTCAAACTTACAACAGCCACATGACAACCAGCCCTGTGATTGCATTTCACGCATCTGGTAACTGTCTCACACTTATGTCCAGTTGCACTGTCCCATGGTGACTGTGCTTTGCAACGTTTTTTGCCATTTTTCCAGGAAAAAAGAACCATTGCATAAAATGTTTGCCCTTTGACCGGGTGGTTCACTTAAGGACAGTGGTGACTCACTTAATGACAGCATAAAATTGAGTCTGGGAGTTGAAATCCACCCATCGTGGGCCAAGGCTCTGAAACACCATTGTGGAGTGCTGGGTAAACCAAGATAATCTGCAACTGAATCTCAGCTTGTGAGGTGAGTGATAGCAGCCATTCCGATTAATTAACTATGGTTTATGGCTTGCCCAACACAGCTTGTCTCATTTTGTGGAAATAATAAAATTCAAGGGAAGCAGGAAGCAAACTCAGTCCTGCAGAAATGTTCTGGCCGGACGGAGCTACGGGAAGCAAATTGTAGCAGCCAGGGGAGGTCAAATAAGTCAAAATGGCAGCCACACCCCTGTGGCTGAAGTCCATCCTCTTGGTAAAGTGGGCATCTCTGGATCGTCAGCCCCAGAGTTAAACCTCAGATTCTGTGAAAATAGGTTGGGGGAGGTTGAGGGTTCAGCGTCTTGTGGGAATGTGGGCCCAGGGGTGTGGACAAGCCCACCCAACCACCGCTTGGAGCCACCCAGGGGCTCGTTTGGGTAACAAACTGGGTTTGTTAAGCCATGTTCTGCTGGGGGTCAGCCAGGGTCCAGCATGTGGTGAGAGTCACATCGGGGTCAGCCCTGATCAAGGTTCCATCATGAGGTTGGCCCAGACAGGAAGGAGAATGGCCAGTGTGCAGTGTGTGTGTGTGTGTGTGTGAGAGAGAGAGAGAGAGAGAGAAAGGGAGGGAGAGAGAGAGGGAGAGAGAGAGAGAGAGAATGAGAAACAGAATGAGAGAACGAGGGAGAATGAAAAAGAAAGAATGAGAAAACTCAAGAAGAAAGAATGAAATATAGAAAGATGGGGAGGAAGAATGAAAGGAAAAGAAAGAACAGATAGAAAAGAGTGAGAAAGAATGAAAAAGTGAAAGAATGGGAATGGGAAAGAGATTGAGAGAGGAAGAATGAAAGAAAAAGGAAAATGAAAAAGGAGAGGATGAAAGTAAAATAGAGAATGAGAGAAAAAGGAGAGAATGAGAGAGAGGGAGACTTGGGTTGACCAACCGGAAGGACCCTAACTGAGCCAAAACTAAACCGGTGTGGACAGGGCACCACCAGGAAATCCAAAACAGCTGTTCTAGAGAAGGATGGTAGTTTTCGCCTCTCCTTCCACCCAGCCCACCCTGATGGTTTGCCCAATTTCTCCTTTCTTCTTCCCAAAAGACACCCCCCGCTACACACACACACCCCGAAAGCAAAGCCCCTTCCCTCACCCCCTGCACCGCTTGCTAAAATCTTAACCGCTATTTTCAGCAAAACAAAAACAAACCCCAACAACCCCGGAGTGACAAAATAAGGGTTGGCGGGCTCGGCAGCAACGGGGTTGTGGGGAGGCCTTCAGACCATCGAGCTGACCTCCAGGGGAGCGTTCAGGTGGTCCACCACGTCCCCCCGCTGGATGGCAACCAGGGCCCGGCACAGGGCCTCCAGCGTGGCCCCTCCTGGGCCGACCAATCGGAGAGCAGCGTGTGGGCAGGGGCCTCACCCCAACCGATGGTCTCGATGGTTTCGTCCGGGTAGCCCAAGTGCTGGGCCAGACTGCGCCAGTCTTTGCCGCAGGGGGTGGGCGCTTCCAGCATCTGCTCTGCTTCCTCCTGCAGAGGGTGGGCCAGGCTGCTGTACAGGCGGGCGTCGGCTCTGGGTCCTGCTTTTGGGGGGGGAGGGGAGGGGGAGAAAGAGAGGAAACGGAGCTGCTGAAGGATTGAAGGACGGAGCCGCTCTTCCCTTCCTTTCCTCCTCCTTCCCTTTCTTCTCCTTTCCTTCCTTCCTTCCTTCCTTCCTTCCTCCCTCTTTCTTTCTCTCCTTCCTACTCTCTCCTTCCTTCCTTTTCCTTTTCCTTCCTTCCTTTCTTTCCATTTCTTCCTCCTTCACCTTTTCTGCTTTCTTCATTTCCTTTCTTCTTTTCCTCTACTTTTTCTCCTTCCTTCCCCTTTTCCATTTCCTTTCTTCCTTTCCTTCCTTCCTTCCTTCCTTCCTCCTCTTTCTTTCTCTCCTTCCTACTCTCTCCTTCCTTCCTTTTCCTTTTCCTTCCTTCCTTTCTTTCCATTTCTTCCTCCTTCACCTTTTCTGCTTTCTTCATTTCCTTTCTTCTTTTCCTCTCCTTTTTCTCCTTCCTTCCCCTTTTCCAGTTCCTTTCTTCCTTTCCTTCCTTCCTTCCTTCCTCCTCTTTCTTTCTTCTCTTCCTACTCTCTCTCCTTCCCTTCCTTTTCCTTTTCCTTCCTTCCTTTCTTTCCATTTCTTCCTCCTTCACCTTTTCTGCTTTCTTCATTTCCTTTCTTCTTTTCCTCTCCTTTTTCTCCTTCCTTCCCCTTTTCCAGTTCCTTTCTTCCTTTCCTTCCTTCCTTCCTTCCTCCTCTTTCTTTCTCTCCTTCCTACTCTCTCCTTCCTTCCTTTTCCTTTTCCTTCCTTCCTTTCTTTCCATTTCTTCCTCCTTCACCTTTTCTGCTTTCTTCATTTCCTTTCTTCTTTTCCTCTACTTTTTCTCCTTCCTTCCCCTTTTCCAGTTCCTTTCTTCCTTTCCTTCCTTCCTTCCTTCCTCCTCTTTCTTTCTCTCCTTCCTACTCTCTCCTTCCTTCCTTTTCCTTTTCTTTCCTTCCTTTCTTTCCATTCCTTCCTCCTTCACCTTTTCTGCTTTCTTCATTTCCTTTCTTCTTTTCCTCTACTTTTTCTCCTTCCTTCCCCTTTTCCAGTTCCTTTCTTCCTTTCCTTCCTTCCTTCCTTCCTCCTCTTTCTTTCTCTCCTTCCTACTCTCTCCTTCCTTCCTTTTCCTTTTCCTTCCTTCCTTTCTTTCCATTTCTTCCTCCTTCACCTTTTCTGCTTTCTTCATTTCCTTTCTTCTTTTCCTCTCCTTTTTCTCCTTCCTTCCCCTTTTCCAGTTCCTTTCTTCCTTTCCTTCCTTCCTTCCTTCCTCCTCTTTCTTTCTCTCCTTCCTACTCTCTCCTTCCTTCCTTTTCCTTTTCCTTCCTTCCTTTCTTTCCATTTCTTCCTCCTTCACCTTTTCTGCTTTCTTCATTTCCTTTCTTCTTTTCCTCTACTTTTCTCCTTCCTTCCCCTTTTCCAGTTCCTTTCTTCCTTTCCTTCCTTCCTTCCTTCCTCCTCTTTCTTTCTCTCCTTCCTACTCTCTCCTTCCTTCCTTTCCTTTTCCTTCCTTCCTTTCTTTCCATTCCTTCCTCCTTCACCTTCTCTGCTTTCTTCATTTCCTTTCTTCTTTTCCTCTCCTTTTTCTCCTTCCTTCCCCTTTTCCAGTTCCTTTCTTCCTTTACTTCCTTCCTTCCTTCTCTTTTTTTCCTCCCTCCCTCCCTCCAATTTCATATCTTCTTCCCCGGAGAGACGGGCTGGGCCTTGGAAGCCTGATCGATATCCGAAAAGGAGGCCCCAAAAAATCAACTCCGCACCCAGGTATTCACGGTGAAACCTCCCCACCATGAGGACTAGCAACTCGGGGAACGGAAGTTCCCGCAGAAGAGTTCCCGCATCAACGTCCTGCTTGGTTCTCAAGACCCAACTGGAGACGGTGTTCTCCTAATCTGGTGTGTGTGTGTGTGTGTGTGTGTGTGTGTGTGAACCTTACCCTTCTTCAGCGAGTGCTGCTCCTGCAGGCTGTGCGTGTCCAGGAAAACCCCGCTGTCTCCGTGAAGTTTCTCGCCTTCGGGGGACGACGCCAACTCCCCCATCCGGGCTTTGGCCAGCTGGTGCTTCTGCTGGCACGTCGTCCGGCTGCATCAGAGCAGGAGGAGAGGGTGATTTGGAGACCCTCCCTCTATTTCCCCCCTTCAAGCAAGCAAGCAAGCAATGCAAGCCAGCCCTTGGCCGGCCCCCAAATCGCAGCCAGGTCTGGCTAAATCTGGCGGCGTGCGAAGTTCTAAAAAATTATAACTTTGGAGGCTGCTTTTGTTGGCTGCCTCTTAAAAAGCACGGCGCAGAAAGAGAGGTTCTCCCTTAGTGACGTCTCCAAACAGATGGCCGGAGGGGTGGAAAAGAGGAATGTGGCAAAAAGAGGAGGAGACGGATGAGCGGGAAGCGATAGGGAGGTTCTGCAGGGAGGGTGGAGAGATTGAGCCAGTGGGTTATCTGGGTGGGATCCAATGGCTGCATATGGATAGTCCTCGTCTTACGACCACAATCTGAGCCCAACATTTCCTTTGCTAAGTGAGACAGTCGTGAGTTACAACCATTCTTGCTGCCGTTGTTAAGTGAATCGCTCCAACTGAGGAACAGGGTCATTAAGTGAATCCGGCTTCCCCACTTACTTCGTTGGTCAGAAGGTCGCAAAAGGGGATCACGTGATCCCTGGGACACTGCGACCGTCATAAATATGAGTCCAAACAAAGCCACGTGATCAAAATTCAGACCGTCAGCAACAGACTTGTATTTATGACGGTCACAATGTCCTGGGCGGGGGTTCACGTGATCCCCTTTTACGACCTTCCAACGAGCAGTCAATGGGGCATCCAGATTCACTTAATGACCGGGTTATTCACTTAACAACTTCAACGATTTACTCCACCACGGTGGCGAGAAATGGGGCGAAACTCATAGCAAACACCTCACTTAGCAGCAGAAATTCCAGGCTCAATCGCGGTCGTAAGTCGAGGACGTTGTAGCTTCATTCTAGCCTTAGCTAGAGGGGTGAGGTTGGGGCCAAGGATCTTATTTCCCCGCAGGGAGAAAAGTAGCCACTCAGGGGGGAAAAAGAGGGATGCTCATATTTTTTTAGATTTCTTCCTAGCGGGGAATTTGTGGAGGGCTGGGTAGGTTCCCATAAGGATGTGTGTGTGTGTGTGTGTGTGTGTGTGTGTGTGTGTGTGTGTCCCCTGTCGAGTATATTCATGAACTGGAACAGAGCTTGGTAACAAGGTCAGCCAAGGAACAGGCATAGCAACAAAGTCAGCCAATGAGGGCTGTTTGGAAACTGAAACTAGAAGTAGGCTAGGCGTGGCTCTTGTATTGAACTCTGAGCCTGTCTATATTGAAAATGAAACGGCTTCTCTCCTCTGCTGTGGGTCTCGCTTGCCTGCCGAACTAAAGTGAAAGAGAAACTAACTTGCTTGCTGCAGGCCGGACTGCTGTCCTCCGACCTTCCTTGCGCCATGTTTCTGTCTGAGTTTGCTCCATGTTGGAGAAATCTACAACTGGTTTGTAAAATCTACAAAGATGTTAAACGAAGCATCCGCCATCTGCGTTTATTTTTTTCCGGTGCTGAATTAACGCTGCAAAACTCTGAATAGGTCCCGCCCCCCTGCCCCGCCCGCCCCCCCCGGCCCCCCGCAGACTCACCATTTGAACCCCACGTAGGCCAGGAGTCCAACCACCACGGCGGCCAAGATGGAGCAGTAGACGGGGATGATGCTGTTGGGGTGGTCGTCCACCAGGGAGGGCACAAACTCCGAGGACGCGTTGTGGGCCCCGCTGCCTTCCTCCTCTTGGGGCGCCTTCCTTCTCGGAGGGTCCTTCTGGGGCGCCCCTTCAGGCCGCTTCAGGATGTGCAGCTCTTTATCTGCCCCAATTGAAGTTGAAATGAAACAGGAGGTTAAAACAAGGCGAAGGCAAACCCCCCCCATGCCTTGGAAGCATCTTTGTGGGGGGGGGGGGCAGGATCTTTGGGGGGCTGGGAGGTGTCATGGTGGTTGGGGTGTGTTTGTGTATTTGTGTGTGTGTGTGTGTGAGAGAGAGAGATGTCAAGAAGGGGAGGAAAAAAACAAGCGCAAATTATTTTTGAAATCTCAAGAAAACCCCAAACTGCAGGTAGTCCTCGACTTACGGCCGAAACGGAGCCCCCAAATTTCCGTTGCTGAGCCAGACAGTTGTTAAGTGAGTTTTGCCCTGTTTTATCACCTTCCTTGCCCCCAGCTGTTAAGGGAATACCTACAGTTGTTGAGTTAGTCACACGGTTGCTAAGCGAAACTGGTCTCCCCGTTGACAACACACACACACACACACACACACGGGGACATAGCAACCGTCATAAATACGAGTCAGTGGTCAAGCGTCTGGATTTGGATCACGTGACCCCGGGGAGGCCGCCACAGTCGCAAGGGTGAGAAAAAGGGTTGTAAGTCCCTATTTTCAGTTGCAGCCTGCTGCAGCTTCAAACGGTCCCTAAAGAGAGTGGTTGTAAGTCGAGGACCTCCTGTAGAAGACACACACACATCCCAAAGTATTTCTCCAAACTCAAAAGACCAAAAGGATACACACACACACACACACACACACACACACACACACACACACATAAAAACACAACCGGTTTGCAAAAACCAAGCTAGATGGTGGAAAGGAAAGGAAAACATCAGGGATTCATCACTTTTCCTAATTTGCCCCCCCATTCCACCCCCACCCCCTCCCGCACATCTGGCACACATTTGTCTCTGCGCAGAGACCCGGTGGGTTCCTGGCTGCGATGGAAGCCCCGAAACCTCCAGGAATGCACTTAGCAACCAGTCAGGAAGCAGATTTCTGCATTGCCCGGATTTCAAGATTCCCAGGGAATCTTGGGATCCGGTTCCCATGATATCTGAGCCCTGGCTGGCTTAACAGGAGCCACGGAGTCGGAAGGGGCCTTGGAGGCCATCTAGTCCAACCCCTGCTCAGGCAGGAGAACCTTCTATCTTCCTCTGAATGACAGAAGGCCAGAGTCGGAAGGGACTTTGGAGGTCTTCTAGTCCACCCTCCCCTTGCCCAGGTTGGAAACCTTACCCCATTTCAGACAAATGGCTGTTTTTAAATCCCTCGCAAGTTCTGGCCGTTTGACAGTTTGTTTCTTTGTCAACAAGATTTATAACACAACACAACTCTTGAGAGTGTGACCTGCCTGTTGGCTTCAACCAGTGTTGCTTTGTGCTGTCCTGCCTTTAAGTTCTGCAGTTTTGCAGGGTTTTTTAGGGGCTGCCTTGACGGGTCGTCTAAAGCCCACCGAGACCAGGGTTATACAAGTAGTCCCGACCTACAACGTATCCGTTTAGTGACCAGTTACAACTTTCTCTCTCTTTGTTTTGCTCTCTTTTTCTCCTCCTCTTTCTGTTTATTTCTTTCTCTTCCTTTCTTCCTCCCTCTTTCTCTGTCTCTCTCTCTTCCTCTGTTTTTCTCTTTTTCTCATTTCTGTTTATTTCTTCCTCTCTTTTAATTTTTTTCTCTTCCTCTGTCTTCATCTTCGTCTCTCTTTCTGTCATTTTTCTGTTTTTCTCTATTTCTCTCTCTGTCCCTCTATTTCTTTCTTTCTCTTCCTATTTTCTCTCTTCTTTTTTCTGTTACTTTCTCTTCCTTTCTCTGCCTTTCTTTTTCTCTCTTTCTTTCTCTTCTTTTTCTCCTTCTCTCTCTCCCCCTTCTAATTCTTTTTCTCCCCCGATTTCTTTTTCTCTCCTCTTTCGCTTTCTCTTCCTTGTTCTTTTCCTTTCCTTCTCTTTTTCTCTTTCTTTCTTTTTCTCCCTCAACTCTCTCTCTCTCTCTTTTCCTCTGTTTCTCTCTCTCTCTTGCAGTTAGTTGATCCTGGGATGGTTTGGTTTTTTTTAGCACTAGCTGAAAACAGACACTTGCCCTATTATGCGTCTTTCTTTCTCTCCCAAAGCAAAAACCGAAGTTTCATTTCAGGGCTTAAGAAGAGATTTCCCCACCCCTACGCCCCCCCAATCTCCCTCCACCAGCTGTGCACCCTCAGCCGGGAAATAGTTGCAGGATGAGGCAGGGCAGAGCTGAGAAATAGTGTGAATGTGCCTGTGTGGAGGTGTGTGTGTGCGTGCGTGCGTGTGTGTGTGTGTGTGTGTGGCTTTTGCTGTTGACTCACCACTCACCCCGCCCTCCCTTTCCGTCTCGGTCTATGGGGGAGTCCTTCCCCCGCCACCCCCTCCGGGTGCAAGGAGGATTAGAGACAAGGACCAGGAACAAAAGGAAGATTATGACGAATACCAGCAACTGCAGGAGTCTAGCAGGCAGGCAGGCAGGCACACACACACACACACACACACACACACACACAAAGAGAGAGAGAGAGAGAGAGAGAGAGCAGAAAATCATCCCTAAAACAGCCAAGAGAGTCTCTAAAAACAGAGACAGGAAGAAAAGGGCTTAAGCTGAAGGAGGATCCGAATTCGGATCTCTCTACCGCTCCGGAGGATGGCCTCAGAGCGGAACATCTAAGGAGGAGAACTTGGTCGGGTTGATCTGGGTGTGGGGCGGGTTGCCCCCCGGTTTTGGGGTTGCAAAGGGGTCAAAAGGGAGGCAGAGGCAAGCAGGTCAAGAGTAACCTGACGGGTAAGCCACTGGCATAGAAAAATCACAGTGAATGCCTCTCCCTTCCAGCACTGATGATGTTCCCTAGTTGGGTCATGAAACGTCTGCAAGAAAATAACTGGATTCAGAGAGCACCAAGGACCCCACAGTTGCCTTCTTCCTCCTCCTCCTCCTCCTCCTCCTCCTCCTTTTCCTCCTCCTCTTTCTCCTTCCTCTTCTCCATCCATCCTTTTCCTTCTTTTTCTCCTTTTCTTCCACCTTCTCCCTTTAACTTTCTCCATCCGTCTTCTTCATCTTCATCCATCTCCTTTTTCTTCTCCTCCTCCTGGCTTTTTCTATCCATCCCGTTTTCCTCCTTTTTCTCATTTTTTCCTCCTCCTCCACCTCCTCTCCACAACCCCGCTTCCCTTCTAGCTCTGATGAGGTTCCCTAGTGGGGTCCTGAAACGTCTGCAAGAAAACAGCCAAGCTCAGGGACCCCCAAGGACCCCTCCCCCCCCTCCCAGTTCAACCCTGAGCTACAATTACTCTCTTCCATAGGTCAAGAACCGGTGGGAGGGGGCATTTATGGCGCCATACGGAGGAAAAAAAAACCCAAAACATATGTAAACAAATAAATAAATAGATCTATTTATAAACTGAATATAAACTCTATTTATAAACACAACCCTCTGTAAATGAAAGTGGTCCTTGCCTTACAACCGTTCATTTAATCACCATTTCAAGTTACAGCAACATGGAAAGAAGGGAGTTATGACCGGTCCTCACACTTACAACCATCGTAGCATTTCCCGCGGTCGCGTGATCCCAATTTAGGCTAGACGAGTCCACGAGAGAAGCCGGATTTGCTGAATGACTGCCCGGCTCATTTAACAACTTTGAGGACAGCCATATGGGGTTGCCTCAAGAGGACCGCGCAAATCTAATCATCGAAACACAGGCAGTCCTCACCTTATGACCACAATTGTGCCCAAAATGTCCATGGCCACATATGAACAACTTTTCGTACCCCAGTTGCTAAGAGAATCCCTGCAGTGGTTATTATGTTAGTCACACAATTTCGGGTAGGATTGTGGTCATAAGTGGAGGACTACCTGCACACCACAGCAGATCGCACAAATCTTTTTTAGCAAGTTGGCAGCTGCAAGCAGAGGTAATTGCGCAGTGCGGCAGAACGGAATCCAGCCAATCCCCGCCGAGCAGCCTGTGTCCTCCCCCCTCCCGGAGGGTCCTAACTCCCCCTCCCCTCCAGCTTTCCCCACGGCGCGTCCCCCTACCCATGCAGAGGGTGTCCGAAAGCGGGGTGCACGGCTGGATCATGACTTCCTTCGGTCCGCATTCCCGTCGGCAAAGCAGACACGGTTCGTACGGGCTCTTCACCTCCGAGTAAAAACCCTCGGGGCATTTCTGGCACTCTGTGTCGCTGCCCGTCTTGCACTCCTGGGCCGCCCCGAATCCCGCCTTGCACACTCGGCAGGGGGTGCAGGTCCCTTGAGGCTGGGTCCCGTTTCCTGGCGCCAGGTAATGTCCGCGCGGACAGCTGGTGGCACAAAGCGTGTCACGGGTGGCGGTGCAGGAATCGCGGATGGGAAGTTGTCCTGGGCACGTCGAACATGGCCGGCAGGGATCCGTGGCACTCGCGGTGGAGGAGAATGTCACACCTGCGGTAAGAGGAAACCACAACGCAGGATGTCACCGTCCAAATTTGGGACGGAGAGTCAAATCGGTTCCCGGGAACTTTTGAGTTTGCAGGATTAGAGGGAACGAACAAATTAAGGGACGTGCGCGCAACACAGCCAGCAATACAGAGGAAAAAACGAATGAATTCTACAGGTAGTCCTTGATTTATGACCATAATGGAGCCTGCCCTTGACAGTCGTAAATCATGACACTCCTCATACTTACGACCCATGGTCGCATGATCAAAATCCAGGCACTTGGCAACCAGCAAGCCCTTATGAAGACTGAAGCATCCCGGAGTCACCTGGTCATCGTCTGCGGCCATTCCAGCTGGCTTCCAATAAACAGTAAGGGAAGCCAGATTCTCTTAACGACCTTGTGATTCGCATAACAGCCATGGCAAAGGCCATCAAAAAGGGGCAAAACTCACTCAGAACCGTGTCTTGCTTAGCATGGAAATTCTCCCAATTGTGGTCGTAAATCAAGAATTACCTCTAAAGACCCAGGCGTTCAAATGGGGGGGGCCTAAGGACCACACGTGGCAGTAGTCTTTCTATGAGGGGGGATTCTCCCCCCGCCACCGGGGTGAAATCTGGGCATATCCTAGAGCCATGTGAAATTTTTTTATTTATCTCTTTTTATTATTTTTATAAAATAACAGGTCAACATACCTAATTCTCCTTCCTCCTCTTTTCTCCACAACAACCACCCTGTAAGGTGATTTGGGATGAGGGACAACGATTGGCCCAAAGTCACCCGATTGGCTTTTACGCCTAAGGTGGGACTAGAACTCACCGTCTCCTGGTGATTGGCCCAAAGTCACCCGATTGGCTTTTACACCTAAGGTGGGACTAGAACTCACCGTCTCCTGGTGATTGGCCCAAAGTCACCCGATTGGCTTTTACACCTAAGGTGGGACTAGAACTCACCGTCTCCTGGTGATTGGCCCAAAGTCACCCAGACGCCTTTCATTTGTAAGGCGGGACTAGAACTCTCAGCCTCCCGGTTTCTACTACTGTACTACCATGTTTCCCCCAAAATAAGACAGGGTCTTGTATTAATTTTTGCTCCAAAAGATGCATTAGGGCTTATTTTCTAATTGCATTTTATTTGGGGGGGAAATACGGTACTAATGCATCCATCTGGCTGACAATCTTAACTGGGGCTTATTTTTGGGGTAGGACTTACATTACAAGCACCCCGAAAAAAAGCATGCTAGGGCTTATTTTCAGTTGGGTCTTATTTTGGGGGAAATACGGTTCCAAATGTGTCCGTCTGGCTGATGATCTTAGCTGGGGCTTATTTTTGGAGTAGGGCTTATATTACAAGCATCCTGGGGAAAATCATGCTAGGGCTTATTTTCCAGTTGGATCTTATTTTCAGGGGAACGGGGTATTTCCCATCTCTAGAATAGGGGACTGATTTTGTTCTACATCTGTAGATTCCAAGTGGGGGTTTACCCCACAAGGAGGTGGATACTCACCTTCTTGGCAGGGTTCGCAAATGGTCTTGTTACTCCCGCAAGGCACCCGTGCCCCAAAGCCCGGCGGGCACAGGGCACAGCACTCTCCCGACGAAGCCACTTCCCCGTTTTCACAGCCTTGATGCGCCAGGAGCTGAAATCAGAGTCAGACCGGAGAATCAGACCAGGAGACGACAATCAGAGTTTGTGGTTCTGTTAGTCACAACAGTGAAAGTAATCGCGGCTTCCCCGCAGACCAGGAATCTCCAACCTTGGCTACTTTAAGCCTGGTGGACTTCAACTACAATTCCCCAGCCAGCAAAGGATTCTGGGAGTTGAAGTCCTCCAGGCTTAAAGTGGCCAAAGTTGGAGACCCCGGCCCGTAGACTTTGCTTGTCAGGAAGTTGCAAAACGGGTGAGAGTCACATGATCCCCTTGGGAAAACTGCGACCGTCGTAAATGCGAGTCAGTTGCCAAAAGGGTCTGAATCGTTGCTAAGTCGAGGAACTTTATTTCAGAGGGCAGGAGACCCCCCCCAGACCCTTTTCCTCTCTCTTTATTTGGAAGAGGGACGGGTTAGATGACCCTTTTGGGGGTGGTGTGTGCGTGCGTGTGTGTGTGTGTGTAAAACGATACGCTTTCTTCCTGGAGTGACAGGGCAGGTTTCGGCTTAATTAGAAGAGGGGCTTGGATCTGGAGGGGGGTGGGAGGAGCAGCTGGGTGGGTTTCAGGAATGGGGGGGCGGGCTGGAGGGGGCAGGGAAATGGGACCCTGGAAGGAACAGAAAGACTTTTTGTTCCTTTGGACCAGGGTGGGGTCCACATACATTCCTGCCTGCCAGCTGCCTCCCCCCACCCACCCTCCCCCAGGCAGATTCCTCCACGCTGGACCAACGGTCATGTTTTTTTGATGGGGGGGGGCCGTGATCCTGGTGCATTCCGAAGGTTATTAAGAGAGACCCCCACGGGGGCGAAGCCCCTTGCAACCGTGAACGACAACCAAAAAAAAAATATGTTTGCTCTTTTCTGCAGAAAAAGACGGCTGGAATTCAAGGCCATTCGAGGGAAACCTCCCCGCCGCCCCCCCACAGCCCCTCCCCTCACTCAGTTTTCAGAGAATTGGGGGGAGTTTCCCTACTAAAAAAAACCACTTCCTGGTTTTGGAGAGTTTAAAGCACTTCTTCCCCCTCCCCCGATTTTGCCATGATGCCAAAAGAACTACAAAGAAGGACTACAAAGCCCATTGTTCCCAATGGGGCTGGGTAATGGTGGGGGGGGGGAGGGTTGAAAGAGGAACAGGTTTTTTTGTGGGGGTGGTGTCTAGCAAAAGATGTGGGAGGAGAGAGTCCAGATGAAGTAGGGGTGAAGGTGATGGACTACAAACCAGGAGAGGGTGAGTTCTAGTCCTGCCTCACTCGTAGAAGCCAACTGGGTGACTTTCGACCAATCACCAGGTGGCCGTGAGTTCTAGTCCTGCCAATGACCAGGTGACCGTCAGTTCTAATTCTGCCTGAGACTTCTAAGTCACTTGTGGGACTTTTGACCAATCACCAGGTGGCCGTGAGTTCTAGTCCTGCCAATGACCAGGTGACCGTCAGTTCTAATTCTGCCTGAGACTTCTAAGTCACTTGTGGGACTTTTGACCAATCACCAGGTGGCCGTGAGTTCTAGTCCTGCCAATGACCAGGTGACCGTCAGTTCTAATTCTGCCTGAGACTTCTAAGTCACTTGTGGGACTTTTGACCAATCACCAGGTGGCCGTGAGTTCTAGTCCTGCCAATGACCAGGTGACCGTCAGTTCTAATTCTGCCTGAGACTTCTAAGTCACTTGTGGGACTTTTGACCAATCACCAGGTGGCCGTGAGTTCTAGTCCTGCCAATGACCAGGTGACCGTCAGTTCTAATTCTGCCTGAGACTTCTAAGTCGCTTGAGGGACTTTCGACCAATCACCAGGAGACGGGGAGTTCTAGTCCTGCCTTTGGCATGAAAGTCAACTGGGTAGTTGTGTAGAATGGGAGGCGGTGAGTTCTAGTCTTGCATTTAGGCACCCAGCCTATTACTCTCTTTTTTTCTTTCTTTCTTCAGTTCCTTTTGTGCAACATTTTCTTCCTCTTTCTGGGTTTTTCCCAGCTTGGCTGCTTTAAAACTCACGGACTTCAACTCCCAGGGTTCTCCATCCAGCTATGAATTCTGGGAGTTGAAGTCCATGCGTCTTAAAGTCACCCTGTTCAATTTTCTCGCCCTCTGGGGGTTTCTAAGGGTTGGGTAGGAGAGAAAAGGATCTCAAGAGATTGCAAAACGCCCTGTCCTATCAGCGCTACCCCAAAGAAAAGTGTGTGTGTGTGTGTGTGTGTGTGTGTGTGTGTGTGTGTGTGTGAAACAATGGATGGAAACTAATCAACCTGGAATTTAGGATAGTTTCCTAATAGCGAAGGACTGTTTGCCAGTGGAACTCCTTGCCACCGGAAGTTGTGTGTGCTCCAACACTCGAGGATTTTAAGAAGAGACTAGACAGCCCCTTGTCAGAAATGGCAGGGGTGTGTGTGTGTGCGTCTCCTGCTGGAACAGGGGGGGTTGGACTATAGGACCTCCAAGTTCCCTTCCACCTCTGTTCTTCCAAGTTAAGGTTTCCTATCTAGGCAATAATCACTGCCTGAGATTTCCTGGTGGTGCCCCATCCACAGTCCAGCCAGTTCTCCCAGGCGGGCAAGCCCGGCCAGACCCACAGGCAATGCACAGAGTCCGCTAGCCTTTCCATGGAGATACTTGGGGGGGGGGGGATCTTCACTTATGAAAGGGACGAGGGAAGATCTCGCTTTCCACCAGCCGAGAATGTTTTGCTTTTTTGCCCTGCGGCGTTTTGGCAGGAAAAGCTGAAACTCGTATATGTCTTCTGGATTCCTTCCAGTTTTGAACGCACAAATATGCGCGCACAGACCCACATTCCCACCCCAAACTCTCCTGCCGTTTCCTCCAAGCCAGAAACCCCTGCAGGCGACAGCGCAGCACGTAAAAATTGAAAACACGGGTAGTCCTCAGTTTAGTTCACTTAGTGACCGTTCAAAGTTAAAACCGCACTGGGTTACGCAATCAAAATTTGGGCCCTTGGCAATGGACTCATATTTATGACAGTCGCAGTGTCCTGGGCGGGGTGGTGGTGGTCACGTGACTCTGCCTTTTGCAACCTTCCTACAAGCAGAGTCGATGGGGGAAGCCAGATTCACTTAACAACCACGCAACTCGCTTAACAACCACAGTGATTCACTTGATGATGGTAAGGAAGGTTGCAAAATGGGCAATACTCACTTAACTGTCTCGCTCAGCAGCATAAATTTTAGGCTCCGTTGTGGTCATAAGTTGAGGACCACCTATATAAAGCGACTTTTTAGGCAGCCGGACCCGGTCTTTGTGAGGGAGATGAGCCAGGCAAAAACGTGAAGAGTGACCCTGGAAAAATGTGGTCTCCACTAACCCCAAAGTGAAATCCACTAGAGGGAAGGAAGCATAAAATCCTAAGGGATCCTGGAGGTCATCTAGTCCAACCCACTGTCCAAAACAGGAGTCTTTATACCATCCCAGACATATGGTGGTCCAATCTTTTCTTGGAAAAAGGAAGGGAGGGGGAAGAGGCTCAGCATGCCCCCTTCTTTCTTGGGGAGCGGGGCTTAATCTGAACCCCAAACCCCCTGGAGCAATCCAGCCGGGATGCAGGAAAAAAAAAGAGACCCAAACGGTTTTCTTTAACCAACCGTCTTCGGGATTCCGTGCCTCAGTTTTCTCTCTGTAAAATGGGCCCATTGACAAGCGTGCTGGGAATGATTGTACCCTTTGCCAGACCCCGAGTGGCCTTGAAACGAGAGGTTTGCCCCGCAGACCAGGGGACGGGATAGGGGGTATAGCCCAACTGGGGGACATCTTGGCATCCTTTTGCTGAATTACAGGTGGGGTGTAGAGGAAAGGAGACCACAAAGTAAGAGGCAGAGTTTCCTTAAAAGGGGCAGGTTTTTCTTGTTTTCGATAAAATTCACACGTCTTTTGCAAGTTGTTTAGATGGATATTTCCCCAACTTTAAGACAGGTGGACTCCAACTCCCAGAATCCCCTAGTTGGAATGCTGGCTGGGGAATTCTGGGAGTTGAAGTCCACCTTCCTTAAGGTTGCCAAATTGCCTAAAGACTGATTTAGATATTTTCAAAAAGTGTTCCCCCCCCCCCAAATATTCCTTTAAGGAAAAATTTGCAAAATTTTGGAGAAAAAATTAATATATTTAGCCAGTCTCCAAAAAACAAATCTGTGCTATTAACATTAATATTTAATCCTCCTATTTTTTAAAAAACCGCAACAGCTTTTTCCAGTTGCAAAAAAAATATAATAATTATTGCTGTCATAGCACAAACCCAAACAGAAAACAAAATAAAACAATACTTTGGGTGGTATTTTCTGGTTCATCCTTAATTCCACAATTTCACAGTGCAGGACGTCCTCGACTTTAAAAAGTTCATTTAGCACACCGTTTGAAGTTACAACAGCATTGGAAAAAGGGACTTATGACCGTTTTTCACACTTAGCGACTGTTGCAGAGTCCCCATAATCACATGATCAAAATTTGCATTCTTGCAAACTGTCTCATATTTATGACAGTCACAGTGTTCCTGGGGTCACATGATCCCCTTTTGCGACCTTCTGACAAGCGAAGTCAATGGGGAAGCCGGATTCACTTAATGACCGTGTGGCTAACTTAACAACGGCAGTGATTCACTTAACAACTGAGGCAAGAAAAGTTGTAAAATGGAATTGGTTTTGCTTAGCAACAGAAATTTTAGGTTCAGTTGTGGCCAATGGAAGGCTATCTGTGCATGGAAAGTTTCCAAAGAGTTTTAATTACTGTAGTTGTACATCAACCAGACTCTTTTAAGCTCTATGTTGTCTCGAGATTAGAAAAATAGTTCTTAGATAAAATATTACAATCTCCATTTCCAGCATCAATGGGAACTTTAATCCTCTTTTTTTCATGATTTTCCATTGGCTGAGCTAGAAAGGAAAGCTGGGTGGGAATTAATGGGAAGAGAACAATAGATATTTTGAGCTGCTTAACAATATGTTTTGCATTAGGCCAAAATTCTTGCAAGTCACTTTTTAAATTCTTTGCAATTCCTGTCTTTTTAACTGGTCTCTGTATCTATTTACACATGATATTTAAATTGCAAGCCCTTAGCAGCTCAGCTTTGTCAAAATGACACGCCATTTCCTTTGTCTCAAGAATTTTATTTAACTGTGCATGCAAACTGATGCTTCCCCCATTTAAAAAAAAAATTAAAAAAATTAAGTTTATGGTGCCTCTCTTTTCTCCTTTCAGCCTAGATATTCATTCCTCTTTGTTTTGGTTCAGTTTTTAAGAGAAAAAGTCCTTCAAGAGCCAAAGTTGATTCTGAATGGTGCTACAAAGCACCATTGGTATTGTAGTGTTACTGGTATTGTAGTGTTACTGCTAATCATCTTTGCATTGGAAATTTATTTTTGCGTTGGGGTTTTATTTTTTGAAATGAGGTTTAATTTTCCTATATGGATTTTATTTTTGGAATGAGGTTTTATTTCTGTATTGGGGTTTTATTTTTCTATTTGGATTTTGATTTTGGATTGGGGTTACATTTTTGTACGCAGCCCAGAGAGTCACCGTGAATGTTGTGCGGCCCATATATATTGTCTTCATAAATAAATAATAAAAATGCATTTATAATGCCATTTAAATATTTATGCAAACGGAACGAACACGCCAGAGATGGGTTCTCAAATGCCCACCTTCCTTGTGATCCATTTGTTGTAAGGGCAAACAAATCCACTTGTTGCTGTCACATGACATTGAAAATCACATGAAGGTAAAAGTCGAAGCATTCACACATTACTGGGTTCAGGTTAACACAATATAGGGCCCAGAGGGGGAGTAGTTGGCTCTGTGGGGGAAGTCCACTCCCCCCAATTCAAGGTACTGTGTGAATCAAGCAAGCATTTATAATCCATCCATTGGGTTAAGGATGTTGTGTGAATGCAAAACCAAACTTGGGTTGAATCTCTATTTTCCTGTATTTTTTTTCTTTTCTTTTTGCAGTAGATCTCAACTTTAAACTGAGCTGAAATGAAACCCCTAAAATGACAGAGTTTTGTGAACGCTGAGACCTGACTAACATGGGGCCAAACGCTGCCAGGGAATCCCAAACCAATTTAAATTTAAAGGGAGCTTCGAAGGTGATTGCAACCGTTTGGGAAAACCCCTGATGTGCAAATTCAGCCTCTCAGGGCTCCTTGGGAAAAGGAGCTCTTCCCATTTCACAGACTGGCAAACTGAGTCCCAATGGAAACCAGGAGAGGACTGGAGGAGACGCTCCAAGGAGACTCAGGAATATGCAGCCTTCCCTCCCCAAAGTATTCCCCTTCTAAGGGTCCCATCCTCCTCTCCTGCCCTCCCTCTTTCGTAACTTTTTACTACTCCTCCTCCTCCTATTCCTCCTCCTCTTTCCTTCCTTCCCTTTTCCCTCCTTCCTCTTTTCTCCCTCACTTCTTCTCCTTCCTTTTCCTTCTTTTTTTCTTCCCCCTCCCTCCTTTTTTCCCCCTTTCCTTCCTGTCCTCCTATTTCTCCTTCTCTTTCCCCCCTCCCTTCCTATCCCCAAACAGACTGAAAGCGAGTTTGAAGCAGATGGGCTTGAAAACGCTCCCGTCGCCCCCACCCGCCCCGCCTCGCTTACTCCTGCTTCGCAGAGCCAGCCTTCTCCCGTCCCGGCGTTTGCTCGGTCCTGCCCGGCGCGTGTGGAGCGACCCTAACCCTCCGTAGCCCAGAAAAGGGGGCGCACTCAGGACGCGGCTTGAGCGGGTCGTGTGAATGGGGCCTTGGTGGGACAGAGAGACCCCCTCCCAAGGCCCACAACTTGCAGCCAGTTTGCGAAGAGACCCAAACTCTCCCGTCCTCCCCCAAAAAGCCAGACCTCCCCCAATCCCCCTCCCCGAGAGGAAAGGGGTTTTCCTCTTGGGGAGGGGATACCTGAAGGGTCCTCCTTACTCCCAAGGAAACCTCCAGCCGCCCTTCTCCGACCCCTGGACCTCCTTTTTGCACGCACCACCTTAACGAGGGACCTACCCCATGCTTGGAATAATGGGGGGTGGTCTCCATCCCTCCCTCCAAGCGACCCCCGGAGCGACCCACCTTGGCAGCCAGCAGCTGCAGCGCCAGGACGAAGCTCCCGGTCAGTTTCATCTCGTCGGGGACGATCCGGAGGAAGGAGGGGAGCGGGGCGTTTATCCCGGCCGGGCGGGGGGCGACGGAGACCCTCTTGTCTGACCACTCCTCGGAAGATCGCGGGTGGGGGAGAGGGAGAGGCGGGCAGGCAGGCAGATTCCCGGCCGGGGTCGCAGCAGACCCGCAGATGCGTGTCGTCGCCCTCCCAACTCCCGCCCGGCTAGCAAGGAACAAAAAAAAGGAAAGGGAAAGAAAGCGACCCTTCCCCAATTTTCCAGCCGAGGGAAGCGGCGCCTTTGAAGTTGCCGGAGTTAGTCGGTAGTTGCGCGGCTTTGCTCGGGATTCGCCGGCCGCTTCCCCTCCGGGCCGGGCTGGGCGGTTTGCGGGGTCTCTGCTGCGGGCTCTGCCTTTGCCGGGACTGTGGGGCCGGCCCCGTTCACACGCCCTCCTCACCCCCTCCTTCTCCCCCTCCCCCCTGCGCCTTGACCTCGCCCCCCGCCCGCCCCTCCCAGCCCCCCGCCCGCCCCGTCAGAGGGGAGGAGAGACAAAGAGGCGAAAGAGTCGCTGGGTGTGTGTGTATTGGGGGGGGCGTTTGCGACGCACATGCAATACACACACACAAAGACACACACGCAGACGCACTGACACATTAGGAATCTGGTGAGCCAGACTCCTGTACAGGTAGTCCTCGTCTTACGACGGAGCCCGAAATTTCTGCTGCCAAGTGGGGACAGTTGTTAAGTGAGTTTTGCCCCGTTTTACAACGTCTCTTGCCACCATTGTTAAGCAAATCACTGCGGTTGTACAGTGAGTAACACAATCGTCACACCATCTGCAGCTTTCCCACAAGCAAAGTCAATGGGGGCAGCCGGATTTGCTTAACAACTGCCTGATTCACTTAACAACGAGTGATTTAGTTAACAACAGTGGGCAAAAAAAGCTCATAAAATTGGATGTGAGTCACTTAACAATCACCTTGTTTACCGATCTAAATGTTTTATTATTTTAATTTAATTTTGTTTATTTTCTATTGTTTATTATTTTGTTACAGGTAGTAGTCCTCAATGTATGACCACAATGGAGCCCAACATTTCCGTTGCTAAGTGAGACAGTTATTAGGGGAGTTTTGTCCCATTTTATGACCTTTCTTGGCACAATTGTTACGTGAAACCCTGCAGTTGTTGAATTAAGTTACCCGGTCGTTACATGAGTCTGACTTCCCCATTGACTTTGCTCTGCAGTTGGCCTCAAAAGGGGTTCAGGTGACCCATGGGACATTTCAAACCGTCATAAATATGAGACAGTTGCCAAGCATCCAATTTTGATCAGGTGACCCCGGGGATGCTACAATGGTCATAAGTGTGAAAAATGGTAGCAAGTCCCTTTTTTTTTACTACCATTGTAACTTTGAATGATCATTAAACAAACGGTTGTAAGTTGAGGGTTACCTGTATTTTATTTCATTTTATTAATTCACTCAAGTTCATTTATTTAGAGAATAATTAGAGCATTTCTTTCATATAAAATATGTATAGACTTATATAATTATAATTCTATAATTAAATTATAGAATGTAAATTCTCTAATTATAGTTCTGTAATTATAGAATATAAATTCTATAGTTTATAATTATACTTCTGTAATTATAGAATATAAATTCTATAAAACAGAGCTGGAAGGGGCCTTTGAGGTCTTCTAGTCCAACCCCCTTGCTCAGGCAGAGCCCCTATAGCATTTCAGACAATACGTTTGTGCCAATCTCTTCTTAAAAACCAAAACGAGCATAGTTATTATTATTTAGGGAATATTATTCAGCCCATTTAATTAGAGAATTTACACGGACGCCCGATCGCTTTTAGTGACTCGGGTAGGGGGCTTAACCAAATTCTGAATTCTGCTCTCAGTTGCGGCCAGAATCCCTGAATCCAAAATTGCTCCCGACTGGGCAGTCCAGCCTCCACAATTAAAGCCAGGGAGGAGGGGTCTCCCCCCCTTCAGCTATTTGGGTTATGGCTGAGACCCTGAAGTGCAGGACATAAACTTGTCCCGGTTCCTCCACGCAGGGGGGCTTTGAGAATTGACCCAGAGGCCTTTCTTTCCCCTCCTTTGATCTCTGCAATCTTCGGACCCTGCTACCCCCTCCCCAAATTCCAGGAGATGTATTTCCGGTCTCTTGCAGGAGACAAAGGGGGGGGGTAGGGAATAGGGGAGGGGGCTAGCCAGAGATATTCTTCCTTAAAGACGGAGGAGAGAAAATGTCATAAAAGCTCCCGCTTTAAAAATTAAAAGCAAAATGAGAAATTGATAAGTTTTATTATCAAATTGCCGATTGATTTATTTTTTGGGCTAGCAAGCTGTACCTTAGAAAACCTGGTGCCTTTATATAAAATTGCCATAGAAAAAGAGCTACGACATTCCTTTTGGATGCATCAATTATGACTTTACAAAATTTCATGCCTTTTCATAAAATCATTAGCTGGGGGAAAAAAGCTACCACATTCCTTCTGAATGCATAAAGTATATGAAATCATGTATGGTGAAAGCGTTTTAAATAAATCCTCCTTGCTAAATGCCTGAATTGCAATCGAATGACCACAGGAAAGACTGCAACACAGATTTAAATCAATTTACGGCAGACAGTAAATCATTTTTTTCCTAGCCTGTCCCAATTTGTGTAGTGGAATAATATGGGAAGAAGCCATGGCTAAGAAAAAATAAAAATTGGACACACTTTGTTGTAAAACTGTTTTTATTTTATTTTGTTAACATCAACCTTTGCTTGCTGAAGCTTTGATCTGAGACACTAAAGACGTATCGCCAGTGCTTGACTTATGTCCACAATGGAGCCAAGACCAGTCACAAATCACGTTTTTCTAAATGTTACTATCCCTGTGTCCACGTTTATGTAATGGAATAAAATGGGAGGAAAGGGAACCCAAAATTTCTTTTGCTAAGTGAGACGGTTGTTAAGTGAATTTTGCTCCGATTTACAACCTGCCCTGCCGCAGCTGCTAAGTGAATCCCTGCAGTTGCCGAGTGACATGGTCATTAAATGGAATCTGGCTTCCTCGTTGATTTTACTTGTCAAAAAGGTCGCAAAAGGGAAACATGTGACATTGTCATACATTGAGTCATTTGCCAAGCCTCTGGATTTTGATCACATGATCATGGGGAGGCTGCGATGGTCGTAAGTCTGAAAAATGGTCATAACTACTGGTCCCAAATGTGGTCTCATACCCCATTGCAATGGGGTATCCAGTTTTGTACTAGTTTTTTTTTCAACTTTGGGAACTTTATGTACACATAAATGGTTTATCATTCCTTTTGGGGATAATTTTTATTTCTGTTTTGAAATCGGGAATGTCATACTCAGATCTCCTGGTGGTCTCCCATCTCACCACAAAACAGGTCAGCTTCTGACTGGCGCTTCCACCTTCCAAGATCAGCTATCTCTCACAGCCTGTCCCCAGGCCTTGCCTCCTGTTATCTAATTGCCTTATGTTATCATTATCTTCTTCATCATCATTTTGCCTGCTGGAAAGTGCCCGAACCGATTCCGTATAAAAAAATATAATCATAAAATGCCACAAAATAAAAGTCTCATCAAATAAAGCACCACAAGGGAAGAAGAAACAGAAAACGGCATGCTTGAACTTGCAACTTTGCAAGAAAGGAAACGAAAAGGCAGAACGGCTATTCCCCAAATCGCAAAACAGCGGCATTGCTTTAAAAAAGCAGTCTCAAAATGTTAATTTGTGTGATTTTAATAACTTGAGTTGTTTGTCTTTTTATCATCTGTCAGGCGCCCCGGGTCACCTTCTGAGGGGAGACGGGTTGTAGAAACGTTGAGTAAAATAATATTAATTCCAGAAATAAAGGAATCGATCCCAAACAAGAATGCCTTGGGAGATTTAAAAAAAGAAAAAGAGGAATTTGCAATTTATTGTCGACAATTTACAAGGCTCTTTACAGCTAGCCTCTCTGGCCTGGAAGTTTGTACCTGCCCAATTTGACAATTGGCAGGGTTGTGTGTTTTTTCTCTGCAGGATGCAAAGAAGGACGACAATGGGCCACTTCAAAGGGGTCGCTGGGGGAGATCAGAGAAGGTGGGAGGAAGGTGCCATTGTTTCCTCCCCCCACCGAAAAGCCCCCTGAATTTTATGACGTCCTCTTTTGAAGTCCTGCGATGGCAGCGGGCGTCAAGAATCGATTCATCCCTCGGCTTCCTTCTTCCTTAATGTGGACTAACGGACTGGGTGGCTTTTGCAGTGAACAGGCACGGGGGAGATCCTGCTTATAGCAGAATGCAAGGGATCCTGCTTATAGCAGAATAACAGAGTTAGAAGGAACCCGGGCGGTCATCTAGTCCAACCTGTCGCTCAAGCAAGAGTCCTTATTCCACCTGGGACAAACGACTGTCCAGTCTCTTCTTTTAAAAGCCTCCAGTGTTGGGGCATCCACAACTTCTGGAGGCAAGTTGTTCCACTGGTTAATTGTTCTGGCTGTGAGGAAATTTCTCCTTAGTTCCAAAGTTGCTTCCCTCATGGATTCTTCCTAGGAACCGGGGTTAGCACGGAAGGACCAACGGCATATCGGGAATTGAATATAAAAATTGCAACACTAATTTTGATTCTGTGCCTCAGAAAAATACAAAATTGGGGTGTAGGACAAGCCAGAGCGTTTCTCAACGTCAGAAATGTTAAGATGCTCTAAGAGGGATGGATGGACTTCAACTCCCAGAATCCCCCAGCCTGCAGGCTTTAAGAGGAGTGGGCTTCTGGGAATCAAAACGGATCAATGTCCTTAGAGATTGCCTTCAGCTTTGGGGGCAAAATCTGAATATGGGGGTCACAGCGGCATCAACGGGGGGCGGGAAATCCTCGGAGGGGTATCAAATCTGTGAGAGGGTGGGCGCGGCCTCGTGGCTGAAGCTCCGCCCCTTCAGCTTCCCCCTTCCCACTAGGGAAGGCTGCCTTCATTTCCAATTTGCAGGGTGTGTCTCCATGTGACACCCGCAAGATGAATGCCTGTTAGATGTTTTTGAAAACTGCAAATTCTTTAAACCAGGTTTAGACCCCGTGGGATCAGGCCTGGGCCCATCTATCTAGTCTACATCTCAGGGATGGACTACTCTACCCCTAATCCTGTGCCTGATGAGGAAAGGGGTCCTTCCTCCTTCCTCGAAGGCTTTGTACGCATTTCTAAAAAACAACAGGAACGCCACTGATACATCGACTTACAATCATTCATTTAGTGACCGTTGGAAGTCACAACAGCAGTGAAAAAGGTGACGTATGACCATTTTCCACACTTAACTACTGCCGCAGACAATTGGCAACTGGTTCATACTTATGACGGTTGCAGTGTCCCATGGGGGGGAGGAGGTCAGGTGATCCCGTTTTGCGACCTTCTGACAAACAAAGTCAACTGGAAAGCCAGATTGACTTAACAACCATGTGACTAACTTAACAACGGAGGTGGCAAGAGAAGTTGTAAAATGGGGCAAAACTCACTTAATTTAGCAATGGGCGTATGTCAAGGACAACCTCTGCTGGTCAGGTGGATCTTTCTTTTCACAAACAGAATAGTTTCACCGACTTAAGTTGGTCATGCCTGTATAAGCCACCATTCGTGGCTTGATAGGAGTTGGACGGTTCAGCAACCAGGGCTTGACCCAGAGTGGACTTTACATACAGCTAAGTCACCAATTCAGACCTTGGGAAGTTGAAACCGGACATTCCCGCACCAGCGGAAAGTCCAAACGATTGTGGGAATGCATCACCTGAAGACCCTCGAAGGCTTCCACAGGCCAAGATCTGCGCATTTTCTTCATCCTGTCTTTCTACCAGCCTCGCACCGGCCTCCACGTCTCCACCACACAACCGCCGCTATGGACAAAGAAGACGGGGTGCATCGCGGCCGTGGCACACGCCTGTCGTTTGGGCAGAGCAAACAACCCCCCAGTTGCAAAGACAAAGAGAGAGAAAAATGAGACATTCAGAAACATGGCTAGTTCTGTTGGCAAGCACTCTTCCCCCGGAAGGGTCAAGAAAATTTTAAAAAAGCCCAGAGAATGCATTCACACAACCTGGGGTTGGGTGGGGGGGAGAACCTGCTTGCGATTAACCTGGTTTAGGGTGCTTTTGTGGCCGAATGTCATGGGACATTCCTGCCAGGTTGGTTAATTTAGGGTTCTGGGCATTGTGCAGAGGGGAAAAAAAATAGATGATTCAGAATCCAGGTTAAATAGATTGTGTGAATGCAACTTCGGGAGCAGTTAGACCAACAGGAAACCAGCAAGGACGGGGATGTCCGTTTCTAGGTCCAAGCCAGACTTACGTGATAAGGAATCAGAGCCAGGAGGCTGCCCAGAGGGTACTTGGCAAAATCCAGCTCCCCGGTCATGGGTTCGATTCTTCCGTGCTCCTGGGTCATCCCCACCAATCTGCAAAGGAAGGTCAGAAGCCTTGTCTCCTCATGGATAGGATTTTCGCTTTGCAAATGTCTCCTTTTGAAGACTGTGCCCTTTCACAGAGTTCTGGTGTTGGAAGGGACCTCAGAGGTCATCTAGTCCAACCCCCTGCCCAAGGTAGGAGACTGTGCAGGTAGTCTTCGACTTACAACCGTTCATTTAGTGACCATTTGAAGTTACAACCGCACGCTAACAACTGTTGCGGCATCCCCCCTGGACCCGTGATCAAAATTCAGGCGCTTGGCAGCTGACTCATATTTACGACGGTTGCAGTGTCCCGGAGTCACGTGATCACATTTGGTGACCAGCAAAGTCAATGGGGGAAGCCAGATTCGCTTAACAACTGTATTCCTAACCGAACTACTCCAGGGATTCCCTTAATAACTGTGGCATGTCATAAAATGGGGCAAAGCTCACTTAACGAATGTTTCGCTTAGCAATGGAAATGTTGGCCTCCATTGTGGTCGTAGGCTGAGGACTATCTGTATCATTCCGGATTGTCCTTGCTGGAAAATAATAGCGAAAGGGGGAGCCACTCGACAGGCTGCCGTCCTTTAGGGTAAGCCTTGAGGAAGCGGGAGTGGGTCGCGGGGAGAGCGACCTGTGGAAGTCCAGCTGGCTTTGGGGAAAGAAATGAAGGGGCCCCCTCTCTGCTCCAGGGAGCCCTTGGCCCTGAGTTAAAGGTTTATGTTTATGAAGGTCATTTATATATTGATTTTTTTCCCTAACGTATTATATTTTTCATTATGCATGCAATATGGCCGTGATGGCGAATCTATGGCACGCGTGCCACAGGTGGCATGCAGAACTATTTGTGCCGGCACGTGAGCTGCAAGCAGACTTGCCTCACTGCACATGCATGCACCTCACAGCTGATTTTGGCCCAGTTTGAAGCCTTTTTCAGCCTCCCAGAGGCTTCAGGTAGGCTTCTGCAAGCTTTTCAGGCCAAAAACTAGGCCTGTTTTGTCACTTCCTGTTTTTCCGGAAATACCAGAACTGATGGAATGGGCCTAGTTTTTGGCCTGCAAAGCCTGCACAAGCCTTCCCGAAGCCTTTGGGAGGCCGAAAAAGGCCTCAAACCGGCCAAAAATCATGTGTGAAGCTCAGTGCAGGTAAGGGGGCAGCAGGGGCTGGGTGGGTGGGGGTTGCGTGCACATGCATAGGAGGCGTGGGGGGGGCGTGCTTCTGGGTGCTGGCACGCAAGCGTGCAAGCGTGCGCACAGTTTTTGCACAGGAGCCCAGAAGGAAAGCCTATAAATACTTGTTGCAATAGACAGACGGACGGACGGATAGATTGTTAATATATAATAAATGAAAGATAGAAAATTAGATACATAATAGATAATAAATAGATTTAGATAGATAAATAAATAAATGAAGAGATAGATGTGATATAAATAATAGAGAAATGCTAATAAATGGTAAAAATGACAGAAAATATAGATAAATGATAGATAACAGATAAATGAAGAAAGTCACAATGACAAAAAGATCGATAAATGTCACAGCAGGTAACTGAATACAGGTATTCTTCGACTTACAGCCATTCACTTAGTGACTGTTCAAAGTTGTAATGGCACTGAAAAAAGGGACTTTTGACCAGTTTTCACACTCACGATCGTTGCAGCATATCCCCATGACTACCTGTTCAAATTTCAGCTGCTTGACAACTGGTTCATATTTACGACGGTCATTAAAACAGAACTAAACTCACAGAACCACTGTCTCGTTTAGCAACAGGAATTTTGAGCTCAATTGTGGTCATAAACCGAGGACTACCTGTAGACAGACAGACAGAGAGACGGATCTGGGACAGGGATGGATAAAGAGACTGAAGGAGAGATATCTTGATAAGATGAACGACTCAGGCGCAAAGCAGGGACAGACGGGAAGGAAGGACCAGGTGCCCGAGAATTATAGCTCCCTTACTTGAGGTCTGGGTGCCCGTCCACCAGGGCAAAGCCGGTGGGCAGCTGACCCAGGCTGTGGAGGCTCAGTCCGGTCCATCCGCAGTCCACCAACAACTGGTTGCGGTCTGGGTAGTGACCGATCACTCGCGTCCAGACGCGCACAGCCACGTCCTCAGGCTGACAGGAGCCAATCAATGTCTGCTGGACATCTGGAAGGGAAGGAAATCTCTTGGGCCACTCGTGGTCTTCCAACCATCATCCTACCTTGCAGGGTGGTTGTTGCGGAGGGGCAGGAAGGAAGCAAAGCCGCTGGCCAAAACAGCAGTGCACCATTTCTCACCCTGGTGATTCTTCAACCTTGTGAACTTAAATTCCCAGAGTTTCCTGACTGTCTGTCTACCTATCTACCATTTCTGTCTATATCATCTTTTATCTATCTATCTATCTATCTATCTATCTATCTATCTATCTATCTATCTATCTATCTATCTATCATCTATCTACCTACCTACCTACCTAAACCTGGTCTCTCTCTCTCTATCTACCTATCTACCTACCTAATCCTGATATCCCTCTATCATCTATCATATCTATCTATCTATCTATCTATCTATCTATCTATCATCTATCTACTTACCTACCTACCTAAACCTGATCTCTCTCTCTCTCTCATCTATCTACCTACCTACCTACCTAAACCTGATCTCTCTACCTACCTACCTACCTACCTACCTACCTAATCCTGATCTATCTATCTCATCTATCTATCTATCTATCTATCTATCTATCTATATCATCTACCTACCTACCTACCTACCTACCTAAACCTGGTCTCTCTCTATCTATCTATCTACCTACCTACCTACCTAATCCTGATATCCCTCTCTCTATCATCTATCATATCTATCTATCTATCTATCTATCTATCTATCTATCTATCTATCTATCTATCTATCTATCATCTATCTACCTACCTACCACCACCTAAACCTGATCTCTCTCTCTATCATCTATCTACCTACCTACCTACCTAAACCTGATCTCTCTATCTACCTACCTACCTACCTAATCCTGATATCTCTATCTATCTATCTATCTATCTATCTATCTATCTATCTATCTATCTATCTATCATCTATCTACCTACCTACCTACCTAAACCTGGTCTCTCTCTCTCTACCTATCTACCTACCTACCTACCTAATCCTGATATCCCTCTCTCTATCATCTATCATATCTATCTATCTATCTATCTATCTATCTATCTATCTATCTATCTACCTACCTCTAACCTACACCTGATCTCTCTCTCTCTCTCTATCATCTATCTACCTACCTACCTACCTAAACCTGATCTCTCTACCTACCTACCTACCCACCTACCTAATCTGATCTCTCTCTCTCTCTCTCTTTTCTCTCTCTATCTATCCATCTATCTACCTATTATCTATCCATCTATCCATCTATCTACCTATCTACCTACCTACCTAATCCTGATCTCTCTCTCTCATCTATCTATCTATCTATCTATCTATCTATCTATCTATCTATCTATCTATCTATCTATCTATCTATCTATCTATCTATCTATCATCTATCTAATCCTGATCTCTATCATCTATCATTTCTTTCTATCTATCCATCTATCTATCTACCTACCTACCTAATCCTGATCTCTCTCTCTCTCTCTCTCTCTCTCTCTCTCTCTCCGTGCATCTTCCACAGTGCATACATCTATAATTTCATATGTTTCATATTTTGCATCGTATGAAAGAGGGCCAGTAGAGACAGGTGGCCCTTCGCCTCCGAAGCCCCCAAACAGCCATTTTGGCTGCCGGAAGGGAGAGCTGGATGGTGGGGGGCGCGGGGGAGGCGAGGGGAGTTTCTAACAAAAACCGCCCGGATCTTCGCTGTCATCTGGCGCTGCCTTTCTCCCCTCCTGGTCCCGCTCTGGAACAAGGCTTGAGGCCCGGCGGCTGACACATGGGAAGCATTAGGCCCAACACCTGCATCCGCTTAGCCTGTCAGGCCAACTGAGGGAGACGGTTTGGGCTGGTGGTTAAGGCACCCGGCTAGAAAGTGGGTGGCTGGGAGTTCTAGTCCCGCCTTAGGCATCAAAGCTGGCTGGGTGACTTTGGCTCGGCGCCCCCGACTCCTCTCAGCCCAAGCCCGCCTTGCAGGGTTGTTGTTGTGGGGAAACGAGCAGGAGGAGGAGGAGGAAGGAGTGTTGGAGATATTTGCCACCTTGATTTTTTAAAAACAATAAAGAAGGGATATAATAAAATAAAAGAATAAAAATGAAATAATGAAATAATAGAATAATATAAAACAAAGAATAATAAATAATAAATAAATAAAATAAAACAATATAAGTAAAATAAAATATAAAATAAAACAATATAAAATATAAAATGAAAATATGAAGTAAAAATATAAAATGAAAACATGAAGTAAAAATATAAAATGAAAATATGAAGTAAAAAAATAAATTGAAATAAAAAATAAAACAAAATATAAAGTAATAATATATAAATAAAATAAAATATAAACAAATGACATGAAATATAAAGTAAAATAAAACAAAATAAAATATAAAAAAAATATGATACAACATATAAAATAAAATGAAATGATAAAATAATGCCCAGCCTGCACAAGGGGGTAAGAGAGGACACCTAGTTGGTCCCAGAGCAGAAGGGAGGACCTGTCCTCTCAAGGGGTGTCACTGAGCATTGTGGGACCCCTTGAGGTCCACAAGACGAACAGGCCCGTTTCAGGGAGAGGGCTGGTACAAGGGGGATTGGGAAGCGGGGTTGTCAAGGCGGGCGAACCTCTGTTGCTGCCACTTACCGTAAAAAATGTAATTTCCCGGGTGGACTTCGCTGAGCTCGCCCATGGCGGGCACCGGGTGGCTGCAGGACGGGGTGGAGCCGATACTGGACTTCGGACAGGGCACCCCAGCTTCCCGGAGCCTGAGAGAGGGAATCACAAGGGACTCTCCTGTCATACACGTGGTCCCCAACTTACGACCATGCGTTTAGCCACTGTCCAAAGCTGCAGGCTGCCCTTGGAGGGAGGCGCCTGGCTGGGAGACATTTGAGCCAGATTCTTGGATGTGGAGAAAAAGGTTTTGTTTTGACTGTGAGAATGTGGGAGTGCGGGAGAGAAGGGATGCTGGTAATGTCATCTCTCTTTCTCTTTCTCCTTCCTTCCTTTTTCTTTCTGCTGGCTTCCTTTCCACTCCTGCCCGTCTTTCCTTCCTCCTGCTTCTATCTCCTTTCTTTTTCCTCCTCTTTCTTTTTTCCTCCTCTCCCCTTCTATCTTTCCATTTCTAATTGCTTCCTTTTCCTTCCTTCCTTCCGCTTCTTTCCTTTTATCTTTCCCTTCTCAATCTTCCTATCTGCTTCCTTTTCTTCCTTCCTTTTTCCTTCCCTCCCTTCCTCTTTTCTTTCTTTTCTCCTTCCTTCTCTTTCTCCTTCTCATCCTACCTCCTTCCTCCATTCCTTCCTCCCCTCTCTCCTTCCCCTTTTTCCTTCCTCCTCTTTCCCCCTTCTGTCATGCCTCCTTCCTTCTGTCTTTCTCTCCTTTCCGCTTATTCTTTCTTCTCCCTCCCTCCCTTTCTCCCTTCCCGGATCATAGGGCTGGACTGGAGGACCTCAAGGCATCCAAACAGGCCACCTTATTCTCTGCTTGTCCTGAAGGGAGGGGGGAAAACGGAGAAAGCCCCTTCCTCACCCTTGTTTTGAAGGGGCTGCTCTCGGATTCATCGACAGGATCTACAAAATCCTTTGGCAAAAATTTCCTCCCCCAACCCAGCACTAAAATCCCGCCCGCCTTTTCTCTATGGGGTGCAAATCCCCCTCCCCAAGTTTTGTCTGAGCGGGGGGGGGGGGAGGGCCCCCCCTGGAAAGGCGGGGGAGGGGAGGGCAAGCGCCACTAAAGGCCACCTGGACACGGCTGGACCTTTGAAGAGGCAACTTCAAAGGGGCCTCAGCTCACCTGAATTTCTGGGAAGGGCTTGAGGGGGAGGGATTGAGGGGGAGGGATTGGGGAGGGGGAGGGATTGAGGGGAGGGAAGGAGGGGCAGATGAAAGATTCTGCAAATAAACATCTTGCACCCTCCTCTCCAGTTCAGTTCAAACATTTAACATTTACACCCTGTAATAAACAAGGATTAGCTTTTACAGCCTTTTAACCGGAATTGGGCATCAGGGAGAGACTTCCACAAAGGATGTTTAGCTGGATAGGCCTGGTTTGGGGGGGTGGGGTGGGGTTATTATGGGGGGAGGGGCGTTCAAGAGACATGCCACGCAAGAAGTCCTTGACTTACAACAGTTGGTTTAGTGACCCGTTCAAAGTTGGCCACGGCAGCGAACATTTGATTTAGGACCATTTTTCCAGAGTTACGAACTTTGCAGGGTCCCCACAGTCACGTGGTCAAAGTTCAGAGGTCGCTGTCCCACACGCCCCCCTTTTGCGACCGCCTGGCGAGCGAAGTCAAGCAAAAACCCAGATTCACTTAACAACCGTGCTAATAGCTTAACAACGGTGGCAAGAAAGATCGTTCAGCGGGGCAAACTCATTTAACCAACGTCTCGCTTAGCAACGGAACTTTTGGGCTCCACTGTGGTTACAAGTTGAGGACTAGCTGCATGGCATGGGGAGAAAAAAAGGGTCAAAAATGTTGCAGCCCAAAGACGCACAACACGGATGAGATGAAAACTGAGTTATAATCCTGCAGCGAGTTCCAGTTCTGCCTTAAGCGGGAAATCCGGCTGGGTGACTTTGGGCCAATCACCAGGCGACAGTGAGTTCTAGTCTTGTTTTGGGCACAAAAGCCAGCTGGGTGACTTTTGGACAGTCTCAGTCTCTCTCTCTCTCTCTCTCTCTCTCTCCTTCCCTCCTTCTCTCCCACTTGTTGTTGTGAGGAAAACAGAAAATAGTAGGTTTGTCATCTTGAGTTATTTATACAATAATAATAATAATAACAAGCCAGGGACTCAGAGAAACGAGTAAAGGAATAAACACGTACCGCTCCATGAACTTCAGGGTAAACTCCGTGGTTTTTTGGGCGACCGACTGGATTTCTGACACCCCCTGGCACCCGTACGAGTTGCCACAATGGGCATAGATGCCCGCCAGCTCCGTCGCGCCCTCGGAGATGGCCTTGGCCAGCTGCAAGGCTGACGGGTCCGAGGGTTTCACGCCGGCTGCAAGAAAGCGGAGAAAAAAGGGATTGATTCCCGACCGCGCAGGAAGTCCTCGACTTACGATCACCATTGAGCCCAAAATTTCCGCTGCAAAGCGAGACAGTTGTGAAGTGAGTTTTTCCCCATTTCACGACCTTTCTGGCCGCCATCGTTAAGCAAATCCCTGCAGTTGTAAAGTTAGTCACCCGGTTGTTAAAGTGAATCTTGACTCGACTTCACTTGGCTGAAGGTCACAAGTGGGGGGAATGACACTGCAACCACCGTTATAAATGTGAATCCGTGACCACAGGGATGCTGCAATGGTCGTAAGTGTGAGAAACGGTCATAAGCTGCTTTTTTCCGCTCGGTCCTTAAATGAACTGTTATAAGTCTGAGGTTTGCCCTGCAAGGTTTTCTTCTGCCACCTGGCACCCTCAGGAAAAACACCCCAGGCAGCCCGTCATCCTGGAGGGAAGAGATTGTGGGAATTAAAGCCCAACCTCCTCACGTGCCTGAAGCCTTCGAGAAACCTAAAGATTTGAGTTCGGACAGGCAAAACCTCCACTCTCAGGAGCAGTCTATCTTAGAATTGTTAAGATGGGAACGCAAGAGAAAATACAGCACCCTATCCTGCAAGGAATCTGGCAAATTCGAACTCGTTACTCTGTTGATCAACCGGGGGAGGGGGATGAGCTTGGGAGGGAAGAGGGGGAGGGAGAGGCATAAGCTTCCTCAATATGGACTTGTTCCTTATTTATGTATTATTTTTTTCTTTGTTTATCCGATATGTGCCGATTCAGGATTTCCTGGCAGGTTTAAAATGGGTGACTTCAATTCCCAGAATTCCTTTGGAAGTTGGGCCCGGCCTAGACTTTTTGTCCGCAGGTGGTTCATTTAGCGACCATTTGAAGTTGCAACGGCACTGAAAAAAGTGACTTGTGACTGTTTTTCACACTTGCGACTGTGGCAGCCTCCCCATGGTCACGTGATCAAACTTCAGACGCCTGGCAAACTGACTCGTATTTACGACAGTCGGAGTGTGCCAGGAATCCTGTGATTACCATTTGTGACAAGGAAAGTTGAGGCGGGAGCCAGATTTGCTTAACGACCGCATGATTCATTTAACAGCCACAGTGGTTCGCTTAACAGTGTGACCGAAAGGTTTATAAAAGGGGTCAAAACTCACTTAACAACTGCCTTGATTAACAATGGAAATTTTGGACTCCATTTTGGTCATAAGTTGAGGACTGTCTGTATTGCTTTCAATTTTTAGCTGTTCTGTGTCCTTTATTTTCTGCCACAAATTTTTTTCTAGACCCCCAGTTTAAGATTTGGGGGTCACGACTAGCAGAAAGGAGGAAGAGGAAGCTAAGGGGACACAGCTGGTCCTCGACTTACAACTATTCCCTTCATGACCGTTTGAAGTGAAGACCTCACTGAAAAAGGGGATTGATGATTAGTCCTCATACTTATGACCCTTGCAGGGTCCCTGTTGCCATGGGATCAACGTTGGCAACTGGCATGAACTTACGTCGGTTGCAGGGTCCGTGATGTGGGTCACGTGATCGCCTTTTGTGACTTCCCCAGGTGAGCAAAGACAGCAGGAGAAGCCGGATTCGCTTAAAAACCACGTGACTCGCTTAATGGCCATAGTGATTCATTTAATGAATGTGGCGAAAGGAGGTTGTAAAATTGGGCGCAGCTCAATTAGCAAACTGTCTCACTTGGCGACGAAAGTGCTCCCTATCGTGGGCGTAAGTCGAGGACTACCCGCCGGACCCGCGGGAGGGAGGGAGGAAGGGCAGGTACCTCGTCCGTTGTCGCAGTCGATCTTCAGCCAAACTTTCCAGGGCCGACCGGTCTGCAGGGGCCTCCCCTTCAGCTGCCCCAGGGCCTGCGGACTGTCCACCATCACCTGGAAGGCCTCCAGCTTCTCGGCCAGGGAGGCGCAATCCGCCACCTTGTCGAAGGGCAGCGGGTAGGCGTACAGGATGTCATCGAAGCCGCCATCGGCAAAGTGGCGGGCCTCCGCCAGCGTGAGACTGACTTCCTCAGGAGCCCAGTCATGAGGCGCCCCACCTTCTCCCGGGGAGGCAAAGGAAGGAGGAGGCTGGGGCGCGGGGGGAGGCTGCGTTGGGTTCCTTGCAGGCGTCTCATGACCCAACTAGGGAACATCATCAGGGAAGGAAGAGGGGAAGGAGGGAGGGGAGGAAAGGAAAGGAGGAAGAGGGAAGAGGAGGGAAGGAAGGAAAGGAAGGAAAGGAAAGGAAGAAAGGAAAATTGTGGGGTTCTGGGTGCTCTCTGAGCTGGGGGCCTTCGTTGCAGATGTCTCATGACCCAACTAGGGAACATCATCAGTGAAGGAAGAGGGGAAAGAGGGGAGGAAAGGAAAGGAAAGGAGGACGAGGGAAGGGGAGGGGAGGGAAGGGAAGGAAGGAAAGGAAAGGAAGGAAGGAAAATTGTGGTGTTCTGGGTGCTCTCTGAGCTGGGGGCCTTCGTTGCAGACGTCTCATGACCCAACTAGGGAACATCATCAGGGAAGGAAGAGGGGAAGGAGGGGAGGAAAGGAGAGGAAAGGAGGAAGAGGGAAGGGAGGGAAGGAAGGAAAGGAAGGAAGGAAAGGAAGAAAGGAAAATTGTGGGGTTCTGGGTGCCTTCGTTGCAGACGTCTCACGACCCAACTAGGGCCTGTCATCAGTGCTAGGAAGGAGGGTGTTTGGGGTGGGATCCTTGGTGCTGTCAGGCCGGCCTCGGTTCAAACCCTAAGGAAGCACGCACACACACACACAAACACACACACACACCCCGCGGACTCTGCTGAGACAGAGGCAAAGTACTTTTACCGAGTTTGAAATGAGGGCAGAGAAAGGAAAGGAGGACCTGAGCCAAGAGGCGCAAAAAGCTAGATAAAAGTCTCCCCCGCCCCCGATCCCCGGCCCCTCCCCACACCAGCGACCCAGGCTGAATATCTAATCTATGACCCAGATGGTGTCCTGGTGGGGGTGGGCGCCCATCTTCTTCAGTTGTTTTCGGCCACCTGGAGTTGCGAGACGGGTTGGCCTTGGACGGCGCGTAAACAACTCCCTTCAGCCACCCCGGCGGTTCTCGAGAGCAAAACTCCCTTTTAGTTCCCATGGGCCTTTCTCACTCTTCCCGAACCCCAGGGCCATCTCGACCCCCCCTCGCCCCCCCCACCCCCAGTCCCTGTTACTATGGCAGCCGATAACAAGCAAGCATCAAAGGGATAAAAACGCAGACTGGAGATCCGACCGACAGGGCCTCTCTGAGCTGCGCGTCTTTCTTGCAGGCGTCTCGTGACCCAACTAGGGAACATCCATCAGTGCTAGGAGGGAGGGATGCTGGCAAAGAGGGAGGAGGAGGAGGAGGAGGAGGAGGAAGAGGAGGAGGAGGAGGAGGAGGAGGAAGAAGAGGAGGAGGAGGAGAATGGGACAAGGAGCAGGATTGTGTGGTCCTTGGTGCTGAGTTTGATGGTTTTCTTGCAGGCCTCTCATGACCCAACTAGGGAACATCCATCAGTGCTAGGAGGGAGGGATGCTGGCAAAGAGGGAGGAGGAGGAGGAGGGAGGAGGAGGAGGAAGGAGGAGGAGGAGGAGGAGGAGGAGGACTGAGGGGTCCCTGATGCTCTCTGAGCTGGGTGGTTTCCTTGCAGACATCTCATGACCCAACTAGGGAACATCATCAGTGCTAGGAGGGAGGGAGGATTGCAGGGAGGACGGGGAGGAGGAAGAGGAGGAGGAGGAGGAGGAGGAGGAGGAGGAGGAGGAGGAGGAGGAGGAGGAGGACTGAGGGGTCCCTGATGCTCTCTAAGCTGGGTGGTTTCCTTGCAGACATCTCATGACCCAACTAGGGAACATCATCAGTGCTAGGAGGGAGGGAGGATTGCAGGGAGGACGGGGAGGAGGAAGACGAGGGAGGAGGAGGTGGAGGAAGAGGAAGAGGAGGAGGAGGAGGAGGAGGAGGAGGAGGAGGAGGAGGAGGAGGACTGAGGGGTCCCTGATGCTCTCTGAGCTGGGTGGTTTCCTTGCAGACATCTCATGACCCAACTAGGGAACATCCATCAGTGCTAGGAGGGAGGGATGCTGGCAAAGAGGGAGGAGGAGGAGGAGGAGGAGGAGGAAGAGGAGGGAGGAGGAGGAGGAGGAGGAAGAAGAGGAGGAGGAGGAGAATGGGACAAGGAGCAGGATTGTGTGGTCCTTGGTGCTGAGTTTGATGGTTTTCTTGCAGGCCTCTCATGACCCAACTAGGGGAACATCCATCAGTGCTAGGAGGGAGGGATGCTGGCAAAGAGGGAGGAGGAGGAGGAGGAGGAGGAGGAAGAGGAGGAGGAGGAGGAGGAGGGGACTGAGGGGTCCCTGATGCTCTCTGAGCTGGGTGGTTTCCTTGCAGACATCTCATGACCCAACTAGGGAACATCATCAGTGCTAGGAGGGAGGGAGGATTGCAGGAGGACGGGAGGGGAGGAGGAGGAGGAGGAGGAGGAGGAGGAGGAGGAGGAGGAGGAGGAGGAGGAGGAGGAGGAGGAGGAGGAGGACTGAGGGGTCCCTGATGCTCTCTGAGCTGGGTGGTTTCCTTGCAGACATCTCATGACCCAACTAGGGAACATCATCAGTGCTAGGAGGGGAGGGAGGATTGCAGGGAGGACGGGAGGAGGGAGGAGGGAGGAGGAGGAGGGAGGAGGAGGAGGAGGAGGAGGAGGAGGAGGAGGGAGGAGGAGGAGGAGGAGGAGGAGGAGGAGGACTGAGGGGTCCCTGGTGCTCTCTGAGCTGGGTGGTTTCCTTGCAGACATCTCATGACCCAACTAGGGAACATCATCAGTGCATAGGAGGGAGGGAGGATTGCAGGAGGACGGGGAGGAGGAAGACGAGGAGGAGGAGGTGGAGGAAGAGGAAGAGGAGGAGGAGGAGGAGGAGGAGGAGGAGGAGGAGGAGGAGGAGGACTGAGGGGTCCCTGATGCTCTCTGAGCTGGGTGGTTTCCTTGCAGACATCTCATGACCCAACTAGGGAACATCATCAGTGCTAGGAGGGAGGGAGGATTGGGTGGTTTCTTGCAAAGGAGGAGGGAGGAGGAGGAGGGAGGAGGAGGAGGAGGAGGAGGAGGAGGAGGAGGAGGAGGAGAGAGGAGGAGGAGGAGAATGGGACAAGGAGCAGGATTGTGTGGTCCCTTGGTGCTGAGTTTGATGGTTTTCTTGCAGGCCTCTCATGACCCAACTAGGGAACATCCATCAGTGCTGGAGGGAGGGATGCTGGCAAAGAGGGAGGAGGAGGAGGGAGGAGGAGGGAGGAAGAAGGAGGAGGAGGAGGAGGACTGAGGGGTCCCTGATGCTCTCTGAGCTGGTGTGGTTTCCTTGCAGACATCTCATGACCCAACTGAGGGAACATCATCAGTGCTAGGAGGAGAGGGAGGATTGCAGGGAGGACGGGGAGGAGGAGGAGGAGGAGGAGGAGGAGGAGGAGGAGGAGGAGGAGGAGGAGGAGGAGGAGGACTGAGGGGTCCCTGATGCTCTCTGAGCTGGGTGGTTTCCTTTGCAGACATCTCATGACCCAACTAGGGAACATCATCAGTGCTAGGAGGGAGAGGAGGATTGCAGGGGGACGGGAGGAGGAGGGAGGAGGAGGAGGAGGAGGAGGAGGAGGAGGAGGAGGAGGAGGAGGAGGAGGACTGAGGGGTCCCTTGGTGCTCTCTGAGCTGGGTGGTTTCCTTTGCAGACATCTCATGACCCAACTAGGGAACATCATCAGTGCTAGGAGGGAGGAGGAGGATTGCAGGGAGGAGGAGGGGGAGGAGGAGGAGGAGGAGGGAGGAGGAGGAGGAGGAGGAGGAGGAGGAGGACTGAGGGTCCCTGATGCTCTCTGAGCTGGGTGGTTTCCTTGCAGACATCTCATGACCCAACTAGGGAACATCATCAGTGCTAGGAGGGAGGGGAGGATTGCAGGGAGGAAGGGAGGATGGGAGGAGGAGGAGGAGGAGGAGGAGGAGGGAGGGAGGAGGAAGAGGAGGAGGAGGAGGAGGAGGAGGAGGAGGAGGAGGACTGAGGGGTCCCTGATGCTCTCTAAGCTGGGTGGTTTCCTTGCAGACATCTCATGACCCAACTAGGGAACATCATCAGTGCTAGGAGGGAGGGAGGATTGCAGGGAGGACGGGGAGGAGGAAGACGAGGAGGAGGAGGTGGAGGAGGAGGAGGAGGAGGAGGAGGAGGAGGAGGAGGAGGAGGAGGAGGACTGAGGGGTCCCTGATGCTCTCTGAGCTGGGTGGTTTCCTTGCAGACATCTCATGACCCAACTAGGGAACATCATCAGTGCTAGGAGGAGGGAGATTGGGTGGTTTCCTTGCAGGGAGGAAGAGGGAGGAGGGAGGAGGAGGAGGAGGAGGAGAGGAGGAGGAGAGGAAGAGGAGGGAGGAGGAGGAGGAGGAAGA